>NC_056750.1:2997641-3183467 GCF_019279795.1 Protopterus annectens
TCCAATGTGATGTCTCTTACTTTACATTGTGTCTGTCCATGAGAATTGTGAGTCCCTATTAGGGAAGACTACTAAACCATAGAATATAATCAATTTGTTTCTATAATTGTTTGTTAAGATCTGTGTAATGTATGTTAGTTTGTCTATATGTAGCTTTTTTTCCTGGGCCTCAGCTAAAATGGACACGGGTCTAGTCAGACTCTCATGGTAAACAAATGTAAAACACCACTTTTGGTATGTACCTCACAAGACATGTACAACAACTGTAAAGACCACATCAATACCTCACAAAGATGATTACACCCCTCAAACAGATGTCCTACGCAGATCGTCTCAAAAAAGTACAGCTTTACTCCATTGCATATCGCCTACTCAGGGGCGATCTCTGCCTAACATACAAAGCTATGTCAAACCCAGAGCTGTTGGACATGCTCCACTTAAAGAAATGCCAATCCCTCCGAGCTACACGCTGTAGGGACCTAAACCTTGTGACCACAATAAACACAACATGCTGGAGGGATAGATTTCTGTCCCACAGACTTCCCATACTTGGAAACACACTACCTATCTATGTCAAACAGAGCTCCTCATTCGCACTCTTCAAGAAAAATCGTGATGATTGGATGTATTGTTTCATTAAAATGATAAGCTGGTGAAATTGTAGTAGGGAATGGATGGCAAACTAAAACACGTTCATGGTTACTAGTCATCGTATCCAAAGGAGGACATACTCAGGACTGCAGCACCTCACCATGTTAAAAAATACTATATAGTATCAGCGGTACATCTGCATGCTGTGTAATAGAACCCACAGCCTTCGGCATCAAAACAAAAGTATGCTACTTGCTGAGCTACTAACACTACTTTAAAGCTATAAACACACAACAGTGATACCATTTATAAGCAAAAAAATCGCATAATATGGGTAGAGGATTTAGGCTCTTGTTTCCTGTAGCTAAGGTACAGGGCTTGAGCCGAAGCAAATTACTAACCACCTGCTAGCCCTAACTTGGGCATTTCACTGTCTCACATAGCCCTCGACCTTTTAATGCAAGAAATCTGGAGAAAGTCTAAAATCAATGGGAACAGATTATATTTCTCTCATGAACTTAGAAAATTGCTGGAATAGCAGGATTTGTGTTAGTATGCATTTTTATAAAGGATATGAATTCTAAACCTTAAATATCTGTCATTATTTAGCAACTCCAATCTTTTTATGAGGGAAAAAACAAACATATGATGCAAAAATCTGTACGTTCTGCAAAAACCTGGGTAGTTGACGGGGCATGCTACCTATTTCGTATACACACACACACACACACACACACACACACACACACACAACATAGCTCTTAACCTATTAGCACAAGAAGTCTGGGCAAAGCCTATCATAATGGTGACACAAAGGCCCAAAGGCACATTTTATGTACATTAAATATCTTTTTTGTTTTTTCTTTATACACATATATATATATATATATATATATATATATATATATATATATATATATATATAAACAAACTGAAAAAGAACAATTTTTGTTTATTTTCCTACATGGTAGTAAAAAGAAAAAAAAAAGTTTTTGCTATAATATTCCTGCCAATCAATTGTATACTTATGTAATTATTTTGTATTTCCACTTGTCTTGTGGACTATTTGTATAAATTATTTTTTTTCTTTTTATAGCCTCTGAGCTTTTCTCCTCGGCCCTCTGCTGAAAATGGACATGTATCCAGTTACACTAGCCCGGTCAACAAATGTAAAATCAATACAACTAATTAACAGCTTATGCATGCTTTGTAACACTTGAGTAACATGACTTTTCCTAGTTACAATTTCACACATTTGAGCTCATCACATTTTTCCAACCAGTTCAATTATCTATATCCTTTCCTAATTCCCTTTAAAACAGAATAAAAGAAATATATACAACTAAAAGAAACCTTGGAAGCTTCAGCTTCTCCATCATGGTGGCTTGCAAACAGTACTGACCCTAAAATAGTGGATTTCATGCTAAGACAAGCTTGCAGACAGACAGATGACTACTACTTGTCATGTGTTTTCCCACATGAGTGTAGAAAAACATTTTATTTATAGTGAGTCAACCTTTAACATAAAAACTAGCTCTTTGAAAAAAAAAATCTTTAGCCATGTCCACAACCTCAAAGGCAATACACAATTGTGTGCAGAGCTCATTGTTAATGGACCCACCTGTATTGAGCCGGAAGACTCACTAAGCTAAGCATCAATCACTAGGTGGATGGCAGACTGGCTCAAGGACAGAAACCGCAGTTTGGAACATATGCCTCTAATGGATACAGGCAGCCTGTAAATTATTCATGACCCAGGCTCCTGATTGTAAATGTTTCATCCTTCAAGCCCCTGCTTACACTATCAAGGGTACCAGAACTTGTCAGAGATTTGGGATGCATGGCTAGGCTTAAAAAGGCCCTTGTGGTCATTAGCCTACTATAAATCTAAGAACTTATATATATGTGAGCATTCCAATCCAGGTGAAATAAAAGACATCTAACTTGCAGGCCTTTCTGCAAGGAGTGCTGTGGTACAACTTATGTAACTGTCTGTTGTGAATTGAGGTAAACACAGATCTACTTTAGGGACTCCCCATAGGTGAATCATTTCCTGGAAGACCCCAGGGTGTAGCTTCATTTATAAGGCTCCATCCTGGTCATGTTCAGTTTGTCTGCCACAAAAGTCTGCTCTGAAGGAATATAGGTAGTTTGTATGAATCGACTGAACTGTAGTAGCATTACTAATCTGCAAATAAGATTATGACTACATGACTCTGGTGTTGTCCGTTATTCCCAACAGACAGCTTGTGTCCAGAAATGGTTTAGAGATTTGACAGCATTCAATAATGCCATCGTTTCCTTGATGTTTATCTCCTTTTATTTGTTCTGATGGTTGTACAAACCTTGAACTTTCACCCCTTTGGATACAGCTCCCCAGTGCCAAATGTGGTGCATCTGTGACTACAGACCAAGACGGTATTGGACAACAGAAATGGAGACCCAGACAAAGGGATAGCTGATTTAGCCAACAGTGAATCTCCTTTGCAAAAAAACATCCCTGGAAACTGAAAGGACTAAATTTAGGAACCACCACTGAATTTTTCTAATACATAAACTAGTCACAAATCTTAAGAATTGTGAATGTCATAATTCTTAACATTTTGAAAAAGCAAGAAAACCATTGTACGAAAAAGAAGTATTTCTTTTTAGCTTACATTTGGCGGGCTGTACATCTCTAGCTGTAATAAGGCGATCGTTTAGAGTATGTCGATCGGCTTATTACTGTGGAGTTAAAAAAAAAAACTGCGGACTGAAGCAGTCAATGGACAAGAGTTCCACAACAATTCACGCTGTAATAAGGGCTGACCGAGCTAATGGTGATGTTACAGTGTGGGAGGATCAGCTGGAGAGGGAAGTACTGTTTTGGATATGTCTAAGGTACGTCAGCAAGGTAGAGACCAATTACACCAGAAAGAATGTGATAGCAAAGAATGGGGGATGGGCTTTCCTGCCCTACACTAGGGAAATGCAGAAATGTACTAGTGACCAACTTCTTCATGTATTTTGTAATTGCTGATGGCTGGGATAAGTTGCTAGGGAATAAAGAAGACTTGTGGTTGAGTAAAATTGTGAGTGAGCCCTGAGTGTTCCATTAAGCTACTGATCTTGAAATTGAATCTGCTTAATGACAGCTTTGAATATTTATTTAATTATACATTCAGTTGCCCGTTTATCTATTTATTGCCATTTATCTATTTATGTATTTACAATCATGGTGAGGTTAACTGGTCCAGCAACCTTTTTCAGCCAAGACAGAACAATAAAGGAGGGTAAAATGCATCACACATTAGAAAAATCATTTAAACACCAATATTACAAATGCTAAAGATGTAAACCACATCTGTGATATAAGTAGACCCTGCTGGAGAAGGATCTATGTATCCCAGAGACTACCCCATCTCTGGAACAGGTTCCCCATCCATGTCAAACAGAGTTCCTCTCTTACCCAATTGAAGTGTAACTTGGACAGTTGGATGGGGGACAGGAAATTCATTTCTGGTTCGGTGCCTATGTCTGTAATGGACACAGGCAGAATGTAAATGGTTGATGTCTCAGGATAGAATACAAAAAGGGAAGACACAACTATCACCACCACATGAATCATAAAGGATCAGGTACCACAAAGCCATTTAGGAAGGTGAGAGAGGTCTATCATGACTAAATAGTCACCTTTAGACAGACAACAAAAGAGCCAAGATTACTCAAAATCGGACTGAATAGCAGAGAGAGACAATTATGAAGCCAAGCTGCCTCACAAAGGTTTGAATACCAGGATGTCAGTTAGGAGGGTGAGAGAAGTCTTTCATGTGTAAATACTCGACTGGAGACAGAACACTGTAAATAAAGGAGGAACATTTTGCTATTGTTCACTTCAAACCACTCAACACAGTAGGGGTTAAAGGAGAGCTAACACCTCTCGAACTTGCATTTGCAGCTCAGTTGAATGATAATATGTAGAAAATGCTTGATAAGCTGCTTAATGGCTTTTGAAAAGTGCTTCACAGCAGGAAATTACAGGAAAGTCAATAGGATGCCTATGTGTCTGTAGACAGTGGCCTAGCAGGTGTCCATCACTGAAGCTTGAGACTAAATGGCATTTAAAATTCTTTAAATAATGATATGCATGAGAAAAGGTAAATACCAGTAACAGCAGGGGTTGAAGGAGAGGTAACACCTCAGGAGAATCATTGAAATGCAACTTAGGGATTAATGTTAATGTGTAGTAAACGCTTTCTAAGTAGAAAAAATGCTTTTTGAATTGTATTTCACAGCAAGTCCAAAAGATGCCTGTGTCATGACTTTTCACTGACTAACTTTTCTGATAACCAAACTCAGTTCAGCAGAACATTGGTGAAGCAGTAGTAGGATTAATCTTGAGAAGAACAGTACAGGAGACATTTTTTGGGTCCTGGTACTGCTGTTTGACCATCAGCTGCTAGGCAACTTAATGCTCCAGCCCCAAATCCCATATTACACCACCCAATTTTGGGGTTATGTCAGTGAAGAAAGGAGAACCGAAAAGTAAAATTATTCAAGTACTACTCTACTGATTGTATCAAACAGTAGAGTTGAAGGTAAAAGGGAAAGCAATGTCTTGGAGGTGGAGCAGAGCATGTGCCTGTAGGCTCAAGGGGTGGGCAATGTGACAGGGCCTCTGACAGTATTCCTGCCTTTGGCCCTAGGACAGCCATTTGAGTCATCTGCCCACATCATCGCAGGTCCTTCCTATCGGATATGTACATCTATCCTTCCTGACTGTTCCATCAGACACCAGTGCTGAGAAACAGACCTGGTTCAGTAGGGACTTAATTCGAGTGTCACCTCTCTACATCAGTAGGATGGTCACAGAATGTAGACATCGACATTTGCAGAAGTGCACTTTGTATTTATGGGGCTGCATGCATGAAACAGAATGCCCTTTTTAATCCTGAAAACAGCACTGAAATCTAGGAACAAATGCAGGAATGGTTAAGGAGAGGCAAATTCAAACCAAGATATGAAAGGTTAATGCTCATATCTTGGCAGCCCAAGATAGTGGGCTACGTAAACGTTGGTTTACAAAGTCCAGTGAACATGTGGGAAAAACAGACAAATACAGGTTTTGTAAAACCAAATTGGAAACAGTTGCACACCTTGTTGCAGATTGCAACATACTAAAAGGCATAATAATGTGTTAAGATTGTTGCACTGGGAATTGTGCAAACATTATGGTATTGAAGTGGCTGAAAAACACTGGAAACATGAGTCACAAAGCATCATAGAAAATGAAGTTTATATCACATGGGACCAGTCATTACAGACAGTACAAAAGATAAATGCTAGAAAACTCTAATGAAGAAAAGGACCCCCAAAATGGGCAATGACCCGTTTCAAAAAAATGTTGCAAATTTTACATACAAGAATTGGGGAGCTGTGTTACTTTGCACAGGTTACGTCATAATGTGAACAAAAAAGGGATAAAAGCTGATGGGGGCTATTGCTGTCAAATATTGAGGGAAAAAAAGCAGAAGTAAATGACAGCTCTAATGCAGATGTAAGAAGAAAAGTCAAAGATGGGTGACAGAAAGTTACTGGTCAATGAATGAGGAGAAAAAATTCTAACATAAAAAAGATACAAAAGCTTAAAATACAATAAAATGCATAGTGACTGGGGAAGAAAAGAGGATATGTGCCTATCAAAATCACATAGCCGTCAAAATGCATGAAGGTCAACAAGCTGCTGGTTTTGTGTCCGTGGAATTAGTTCTACGAGGACACGGAGGTGCATAAATGACAAAATATCCAGCGCAAGTGTTTTTTTTGGAAATTATAAAGTACTTGGTTTCAGAAATAGTTCATAATGTATTATTTTGATTGTGAATATTTCAAATTTTGAATACCTGAATTTCCTTAGAAGACTATTAATAGGTAATAAGCTAAAAAGAGACAACAGTGCATTATGTAACACCCACTGGCTGTGGGTTTTGAACCTGCAGTACTACTACTAATGTCACAAATTTACTGGAATTAGTGAAGTTTTGTATTTGTACATAGCAAAGATTTTATGTTAGTAATGCTGAATGACAATTTTTTCAATAAACTTTAGGAAATCATAAGAATATAACATAATGAGTAACTAAAAGAATTACAAAGCTGGCAGGGATTTTATTTATATATTTTAACATGCATAGTTCACCTGGGAAGTTCCATTTTCAGTAGCAGCTCAGGATGTAGTTTAAATTTTAAATTCTTATTCAGGTGCTGTCATTTTTGAAAGCTTTTATCTCTGACTGTATGAAAAGGACACGTGCCCTCACACAGTGGTTTATATCACAAATGAGGAGGCAGAATATAGATATACCTGGTATTTCTGACTTTTTTCACTTACATCTGCAATGCTGTTAACAACTGACTTGGGGTCCCTTTCAGTTAAACATTAATTTGATTTTTTTTTGTTCTGCGTCTGGCAGTTGGTGCAGGGAGTTAAAGCTGTGAGCTGTAGTTCCTGCAGTACAGGGTCTGATTTTTCTCATTTGCCTCCCGTGTTACGTTGTGCAAGTCACTTAACCAGAAATCACTCCTGGTTCACCCCTGAAACATGACTGTCTGGCCAGTGAGCCTATTTGGTTAACAATTGAGTATAATTACTATCATCATTATTATTATTATTATTATTATTATTAATTTCACAAGTAATAGTGTGGAGATTTTTCTAAGAGTCTGTGCAGTAAGTAAGTAATTCTTGTGTGCACATTGTCTGGGGAGGGTTAAATACTGACTATATGAAATGTATTAGTGCAGAGGAGGAGAATAAATGCATATAGGGGTTTGTGTAACCAACCTGCATTTGCTTCCAGTATTTTGCAGGGACAAAACTTGTTAACATTATAGTACAAAGGTTTAAGGTTTATGAATCACTAATGAGTTTGATACTATAGTCCTGAGTTTGATTCCCTCACACCCCAGCTGCCTTCCATGTGATTAATGTAATCACACAATCTTTATTTTCAGACCACACTTTGAAAACACACAATTGTACTTATTGGATTTAAATAGTTTAATAAATGAAAAAATGAAACATTTAATCATAATAACTGTAAGTTACATGTGTAATTTTCTAAAGGGTATTCCTTAGGCATAGTTCAGTGCAAGGCTCTGTACTTACTTTTAGAATAAGAATGCTGCCTCATTTGCATGTAGGTGAAGTGGTGCCGACTGGTGACATGCCATTTGCTGACTAGTGACATACTGTTAAGCTGTGTTTCATTTTCTATCTAGCGCTGCAAATAAGCATGTGTACACAGATATCTAAAGAAGGCTGATACATAAAGGACTCCATGCAAAACATAGGTTCACAGCTTCCAAGCCAGAAGCAAGAAGTAATAGTTTACTGTGCTATCTCATCCCAGCATATTGTTTTTTAACAAGGTGGGAAATACAATATACTTTAATGTTTTTACAGGTATAATCACTAGAATTGCACATTCTGAATAATGGGCATACTGTTTATAAAGGACCATGCTGTTTATAATGGACTATACTGTTTATAACAGACCATGCTGTTTATAATGGACTACACTGTTTATAAAGGACTTTACTGTTTATAGTGGACCATACTGTTTATAAAGGACTATGCTGTTTATAGTGGACCATACTGTTTGTAATGGACCATACTGTTTATAGTGGATCATAGTGTTTATAATGGACCATACTGACTTTTCTTTATACTGTAACCCTACTATCCATCCCCAAATTCATGCAAGTGGGATCTTAACTCTTCTGCTTCCCTGACAGATATAACCAGTTTAAAACTGGAAAAAAAAGTTTTTGAAAGTGGAAGCTGCAAGTTGTTAGTAATAAAAGGCTTCCTTACTGTAGGAGTTTGACTTGGTGGTCTCCACTGACAGTATATGTCCTACTGCCCTTCCTTCTACAGCTCATTACTAGCACATTCATGGAAAATGTGATGCTACCTTTTCTCTGCTACACAGGTTAATCCAGCTGTTTGCATTAAAGCTGGAAAAATCTATACCATCAGAAGAGTAAAGAGTTGTATTAGGCATGTGGTCAATGAGACCACTGATAACCTTAGCCCAATGTGGTCAATGAGACCACTGGGAATCCTAGCCATGTGTGATCCTTGAGACCACTGAGAATCATAGCGCATTGTGATCCATGAGACAACTAAGGAGACTAGCCCAGTTTCCCTGTTGTCCCAGTGCAGTCTCTGCTTAAGTGACTTGTTCAAAGTCACACAGTAAGCAAATATATGCTGAGGGAATCAAGCCCTGGACTACATGAAGCAGCTCACTTACCTCTCATAACTTTAATGTTCTAGGTTAACTGCCAAATTACCAAAATAAGCAAAACTGGTATCTTTTCTTCAATGTATAAGCACTGTTATTAAATGTGTTTCTCATGCATTTCACTGCTGGAATGAAAACTAACATTTCCTGTCATACGGGGTAATATACTGGTGGACAAAGATTAAACACTCGAGTTTTAATTGCCTGAGGTTCA
This sequence comes from Protopterus annectens, assembly GCF_019279795.1. NCBI lineage: Eukaryota > Metazoa > Chordata > Ceratodontiformes > Protopteridae > Protopterus > Protopterus annectens. The sequence continues at coordinate 3,006,735 of NC_056750.1, forward strand.
ACCCATCGATAAGTGGAGTTCCTCTATAGGAGATCACTGCCAGTGATTTATGCCCCTAGTGATGCCCTTTTTGTGGGAATTTCCCTCTTTTTTACATTGGTGCAAACATGGGGTTGATAAATATAAGTTCCATGGCTGTAGCTCCCTCCCACCCTGCAAGAAACACTTGAAAAAGTGTTTTTGTAGTTCTTTTTTCCTGCAAAATCAGTTTGGGGCTTCTGATCCTCACTGTATTCGTTTTCGTCCACTCATAGTGGAAGTATCATAAAGTATAGAAAAACTGGCTTTTTGCAGAAAACCATGTTTACCTTTAAGAAGTATAATGGCTCTACTGGGGATTAAACTTGGAGCTTCTTCTATGTGAAGTAGATGCGATAACCACTGTTGTACTGATCCCATACTAAGTTCAGCGTCACTAAGGTAATGCAAGCCAGCAAACTTTAATATGAGCAGACAGTTTTCATATTTAACAGGAAGCTGCATGGGAAGCTTCTGTGGACCCACAATGAAAAACTTGGCAAGTGAACTTTGTTGGTTTATTTCAACAGTGTTTTAGAAGCAATATTATGCCATTGTTTTTTTACATCTCTCTGCTGTTTCCAAGCACGGTCTAACAGCATTATAACTAATAAACAAACTGGGCTTTTGTCTCTTTTAACAAAATGAGGAAAATTCTATTTCAACAAAAATTAAAAAATGTTAAATTATTTTCTTTGGTGGTTTTGTTATAAATAAATATGTTGTTTCTATTGCTTTTGTGCAAAGTATATTTTCCTATACCATTTCTGTTATTTAAAACAGATAAATATGTTTCTGATATTTTTAGCTGTGGTGTAAATGTGGTAAATTTATCTGTAACATTGTATTTAAAACAAACAAACAAGTAAGTGGTTTCTGCTACTGCCCTTACAGATAACCCACAAAAATCATGATTTTATTAGCATTTTATGTACTTGCATTAAGAAATGCCCTTTGAAACTAAATAAAATATGATTAAATATATAGCAATAACCCTAAGCAAAATTTATACCCATCCCACAGTGTCACAGCCTTGTTACACTCAGTGTGTGGGAAATCATTGGATCATACTGTGGAACTGTTGTTCTTAGTGTCTCAAACTGCAACAAGAATGTTGTAGGAGTAAAATTGAAATATACAGGGGACTGCTCAGACCCTGATCTGTACAACTTGTTCAGACACAGCAGACAAATTTCATACCAAAATAAAGACATTTCCAATGAAACAGGCAGATGCCCCCACCCACCCACTGTCCAATCATATGAGTTCATAAAAGATAAAAGAAAACCCAAGGGTTATCATGGCATGTGTGGCTGGTGGCATTACCTTACAAAGATGGGTACAGGTACAAGAACTGTGACAGCAGCTTCTTAGGGCAGCCCTGTGAATAAGATGCTGTATTTGTATCCAGTGCATTGTAATATAAAATGAAAATAAATTGACCTCTTCCACCTTTTCCAGTCTTTAAAATTAATTCTGACAAATAACAAAGCATAGGTTTGGCAATTAAAATTTTGGAAGACTGTGTTTTTCTTTTTCAAAGTTGAATTGCCATTTTTTGAGTATGTCTCTGCATGGCAGGATTCCCTGCTTATGCGCTGCATACCATTTTTTAACTATTTAATGCTCATTTTTATTTTATTGCAAGCTAAAGGCATGATTAACTGAAGAAGACTTCTTAGGGCAATGATGGCAGACAAAAGCTGCTTAGTTGGAGTCTGCTCTATACCTTACCTGCAGGATAAGCTATAAATCCTACCTAATCTACAGCCTATCACTTTCAACTATTTAACAAGAATTCCCCTGTATTTGTGTGTGAGTTTGTAATTTGACCTGTCTCTAACTAGTGTAGTTCTGAATTTGCTCACTGTTTTGGACCTAATTACTTTATCTGGAGATGTTCGCAATACTCTTTCTACCTTGCTTCCCCACAGTGTCCTTAAATCATCCATCAGCTGTCTTCAGAGTACATAGTCTGGTTCAATTATCTTTTCCCCTGAAAGATGTCACTTTTCTTCGCCTTTGCTGATTCAATTGAGGAACATAAAAGTTTATGTTATATCCTCCATTTTTAGTGCTATGTATCTTAAATTACTTTATCTCTCCCATCATGGCTTCTGATACAACCCCCTCCACTGATTCATTACTCATGTGTGAAGTATCTCAGTTGTGTATATGTCTTCACTAAGAAAGAGTCTTCCCAGTGCGGTTGGGAATCTAAATGCTTGCTAATTATTTATCTGCACAATAGAAGAGCAGCTATTTCTATTTTTTCACTTGTCTTTTCTTATGGATCCCGGTTACCCTTTTCCACTTGTTACTGATTTCAAACATTTTTGCTTACTTTATTGTAGCGTCAGTGGTGCAACAGGTGGCACACTTGCCTTTGGTAGAAAAGGTTGTGGGTTCTGTTCCCACACTAGGCAGATTAATTACTGGCAGTGCAGTATAAAGGAGTTGCTGTCCTTCAAGTGAAATGTTAAACTGAGGTCCTTTTGAGACTATAGGAAGTTCCCTGATGCCCTGGCCAAATTTCCCCTAGTAGTATAAAATCACCTTGGGTTTCTCCTGAAAAGAGGCTATTAGCCTAGTGGGACTAAGCCAGTCAAGAAAGGATAAATACATTTATGTAATTTGATATGAACACTCTGGGTGCCCTTTCTTTTTTTGTGTCCTTACATTGATACTGTACTCATTTTTTTTAGATTTCTATTTTTGTGTTTATGGCTTGTTCTTGCAGTTCTTCTGTGAAAAATATTTTTGACATATTTTTGACAATCCCCCCAGGTTTTTGATAGATGTCTGTCAGCCAATGCTGCATATCAACACTAGGGAAAACTTTAGAACTGCTGAAGAAAAAGAAAGAATGAAAGAAAGAAAACATGTTTTCATACTAGTTTCACAGTTATGTCATTTATAAATCTATTGAAAAGAAATGGACCAGTTGTGAATCTTATTGTACTCTAGGCATAACTCTCATTTTCTCACTGTGGGCAGCATTTGACATTACAAGCCATGTCATCTTGTGTAAGCCATGACATCAAACTCACTTCACATGAAGAACTTACAACAGAGGAAAAAAATCACTACATTAATCCTGATAAATGCAATGACCAGAGAAAGCAACAGAGATGTGAAGCACTATACACTGTATTTTCCATCATATTCTTAATCCCTGCTATCATATTCAGACTCCCTCACCTCTTTGTTGGCAAAGATCTTTCTGAACCATCCTTGCTTCCAAATACTTGTTCAACTGTTTTCCAATACTTCACATATTCAAGATACCTTTCCACATCTTTTCTTAATATTTTAAGTTGATTATATTTATCACTGCTTTTCTCCTAACAGCCTTTTTAATCTCCAGCCTTTCTCCATATACTGCTTAAACTCAGTATTTTCCTGCTCATTTCAACACTACACTAAACATTTAACTATTTCTTTCAAAAAATCATTCTGATGTTGAATCAAAATATTTCAAGGTAACTTGGTCTTTTAAGGAATTTACAGAATTCGTTAAATCTTTTAGTAACTTTTTATTATTTAAAACTTGGCACCCTATTTTGCCTAGTCTTTGCCATCTCTCTTTCTGTTAATCTGTACAAAGACTAGCAGAGGGCTGTACATATCTAGCTGTAATAAGCCGATCGCTTACAGTATGTCGATCGGCTTATTACTATGGAGTTAGTTTTTTTTAACTCCACAGTAATAAGCCGATCGACATAGTGTAAGCAATCGGCTTATTACAGATAGAAGTGTACAGCCCTGCTCTGCCTGCAGCTCCATGCAAGTAAACAAATGTAAGAAAACAAAGTTTTTTTTGTTTTTTTCTTACATTTGGTTACTTGCTGATGGCTCGTGGAGCTGCCGGCATAGCAGAGGGCTGTACATCTCTAGCTGTAATAATCCGATCGCTTACAGTATGTCGATCGGCTTATTACTGTGGAGTTAAAAAAAAAAAACTAACTCCACAGTAATAAGCCGATCAACATACTGTAAGCGATCGGATTATTACAGCTAGAGATGTAGAGCCCTCTGCTATGCCGGCAGCTCCATGAGCCATCAGCAAGTAACAAATTGTAAGAAAAATCTGCAGGCAGAGCAGAGGGCTGTACATCTCTAGCTGTAATAAGCCGATCACTTACAGTATGTCGATCGGCTTATTACTGTGGAGTTAGTTTTTTTTTTTAACTCCACTGTAATAAGCCGATCGACATACTGTAAGCGATCGGATTATTACAGATAGAAGTGTACAGCCCTCTGCTCTGCCTGCAGCTACGTGAGCCATCAGAAAGTAAACAAATGTAAGAAAACAACGTTTTTTTCTAACATTTGGTTACTTGCTGATGGCTCACGGAGCTGCCGACAGAGCAGAGGGCTCACAATCTCTAGCAGCAGGGCAATGAAAAAGGAACATCGGCTGACAAAAAACATACCAATAAATTCATGTTTTTACATGGCAGATATTTATATGCAGTCTTACCGTAAATTGTAGCTGAAGGAGAAAGTTCACAAAGGAGTTGTCTGATGTTTGGCTTGAGAGAGAAGACGATCCGATGCTGTTTAGACTCCGGACTGAAGCAGTCAATGGAAAAGAGTTCCACAACAATTCACGCTCTAATAAGGGCTGACCGAGCTAATGGTGATGTCACAGTGTGGGAGGATCAGCTGGAGAGGGAACTACTGTTTTGGATATGTCGAAGGTACGTCAGCAAGGTAGAGACCAATTACACCAGAAAGAATGCGATAGCAAAGAATGGGGGATGGGCTTTCCTGCCCTACGCTAGGGAAAGGCAGAAATGTACTAGTAACCAACTTCTTCGTATATTTTGTAATTGCTTATGGCTGGGATCAGTTTATAGGGAATAAAGAAGACTTGTGGTTGAGTAAAATTGTGACTGAGCCCGGAGTGTTCCTTTAACGGATGGGGGCCACAGTGAGAGTGTTCAGTCATTAAGGGTTGGGGGGGCCACAATGAGAGTGTTCAATCATTAATGGATGGGAGCCACGGTAAGAGTGTTCAGTCATTAATGGATGGGAGCCACGGTGAGAGTGTTCAATCATGAAGGGATGGGGCACGGCGAGAGTGTTCAATCATTAAGGGATGGGGGACATGGTGAGAGTGTTCAATCATTAAGGGATTGGGGCATGGTGAGAGTGTTCAATCATTAAGGGATGGGGGACATGGTGAGAGTGTTCAATCATTAAGGGATTGGGGCATGGTGAGAGTGTTCAATCATTAAGGGATGGGGGTCATGGTGAGAGTGTTCAATCATTAAGAGATGGAGCAGGGTGAGACTGGTCAATCATTAAGGGATGGGGGCTTGGTGAGAGTGTTCAGTTATGAAGGGATGGGGGAATGGTGAGTGCTCAATCATTAAGGGATGGGGCATGGTGAGAATGTTCAATCATTAAGGGATGGAGGGCATGCTGAGAGTGTTTAATCATTAAGGGATGGGAAATATTCAAAGCTTTAGGCAGTTCAAATTGTAAATAGCTAACAAGGTTCATTTCAGCTGCTGTTTCTGGGAAACCAACCACGCTTAAATTATTCCATTGTGAATGTTTTAAATCATCTATCTTTGACATAAGTAACTTTATGTCCCGTTCATTTTCTGGAACAATGTTTGAATGTTATGTATGCATTGCATGTTAGCTGTTACTGTTGATTCCAGGTAATGTGCCTGAGAAGTAAGTCACTTAATTTCTTCATGGCTTTTGTATATCAACTGTTTCAGATGTTCTTCGTGTTTCACTGTTGCTGTCATCACACCAGGGTTATCTGCCTGTAGGTAGCCCTCAGTCGGCCCGAATACCAGAGTCTTGTGATTTCTGCATCGGATGCTGTCACCTCTTCCATGAAGTCAGATTGTCAGGGGTATAAAACATGCAGCCGATGCCATTACATCAGCTTTTCTTGCCGCTCGGGAGCCCGAAGCAGAAGCAGTTCGCAAGTACCAGTCGGCCGCTACCTAAATTTTCGTTTTTAGAGTTTCAAACCTGAAGTCTTCTAAAGCTAACTACCCCATTGGAGATCCTTTTTTCTTGCTCTAACCGATGTCACAAAAAGTTAACAGTTGTCTTGCCTGTGGAAAGCAAATACCTCACAGAGATTTTTATTCTTACTGCGTCACCTGTTTAGGCCCAGACCACGACGTCCCTCTATGTCGGTTTTGTGCCTTGTTTAACGCCAGAACTATTCGTCGTTGGACTATATTTGTCACTAAATTCTTTCGCTCTTGTTCTCCGTATTCCGAAATGGCTTCGATAAGCCATATGACTACTAATCTTCTGAAAAAACGTAAGGATAAAGACAGAGACAGACAGCATAGGTCCAAAACTGCCAATAACGCTTCCGTTAAGCTAGTCGCCAGCCCGCCGGTACTCAGTGAGGCACTTTCGCAGCCGCTGTTACCCACTTCTACAGATTCGCAGGCCTCTACTGAGACCTATTTGGAGTCCATATGCCGCGAGATGCTTCTTCGACTATGGAACCTGCTGATGTGTCTACCTTGGATGGGTCCGGAGCTGCTGTACAGGCACCGGCTTCTGAGGGTGTATTCAGATCTTCCGATGTTTGTATTAAACCGACTACTTCATTTCTGACTAAAACTACCGAATTTCTCAGGCCCAGAGTTCGCACTACGCCTAGGAAACCGACGACCAAAGAATTGATTTTCCTTCTGATTCTACAGACCATGAGTCTGATGACTCTGACCCCTCTGATTACCAGGACATACCCTTATCTACCTATGAGGATTCCTTTCCCTCTGCTTCTCTCCAGAGTATTTTTCTTTCGATGAAACCTTGCATACCCTAAGAGAGCATTTCCGCTGGGAATGCCAGAACTACCCACAGTCCAAAAAGAGACTCAGGGAATTTTTAGACTTGCCTCAGCGTAGGCCTCTAGCTATACCCCCTGTCCTGGATATTGTAGATGATGTCTTCATGGAAACCAGTCTTACCCCTGATACTTTATCACCAGCTCCTAGAAAGCCTGACAGGTACTACAGAGTACCTGACTCTCACAAATTTCTCTTTAAAAATACCACTGCGGATCCAGAGACCATTTCCCAGGGACCTAAAGGTATTAAGGCTACTACAGCCAAAAACCCTACCCCTTCGGACAGGGATTCTAGTGCTTTAGACAGATGGGGTAAGAAGGTATATACCTCTGCAACTCTTGCCATCAGGACTTTAAATTCCCAGTTTCACATGCTGAAGTACCAGCAGCATATTATGGAACTAATTAAACAAAAAATGTTGTTGATTCCTGATTGTGCAGAAAATAAAGGTTTACAAGAGTTAATGCATTCTGCAAACCAAGTTGGTAAACATATTTTGTAGTGTGGTTTTGATGCCTTAGAAGCATCTTGCAGGGCTGCTGTCACTGGGTCTGTTCTGAGAAGGCATGCTTGGCTGAAGGAACAAATCTTGCCAGACCATGTCAAAGCAAAATTACTAGATGCTCCATTAAACCAATAATGTTTGTTTAGCACAAAAGCAGAAGAAGTTCTTAAAAAGATGGAGGAAAAAGCTAAATCTATGCAAACTGTTAAAGACTTCTTACAGGTAAAGACATCTACATTCAGTAGGCATTGACCTTCAAAAAACTGGTCCTTTTCAGTCCCTCCCAGAGCTTCTCAGTCCAAACCCAGGGGCAACAGACCACAAAGAGTACAGTCTCAGGGTATGCTCAGATCTAAATAATGGAGTGCTCCCTCCTCAAAAGCAGGGAGTGTTAAGCCACCCCCTTATGGAAAAAGTTCACAATTACTTGTCCTTCATCCTTCCCAGCCATGCCCAAGTACTTGCACCCCTAGGAGGAAAACTCGCCCTGCATGCAAAGAAATGGGAGTATATTACCTAGGACCGATGGGTCTTAAACATTGTATCCCAGGGATACAGATTCTACTTCCACTCACTGACAACCCCAAGTGGATTGCCATACCTTCCTCCAAACCAGTGGGCAGAGGCCCAAAAGCAAGTGCTTTCTCTTCTCAGAATCAAGGCTATTCAGCCCGTTCCAACAGAGCAAAGGGGACAGGGTTTCTACTCCAGACTGTTCCTGGTGCCCAGAAAAGAGAACTCTTGGAGCCCTATTCTGGATCTGTCAATTCTCAACACCTTCCTGGTGGTACTAAAATTCAAAATGCTTATACTCCAGCAGCTGCTTCCTTTGCAAGCCAAGGATGCTTGGCTAGTCACCCTAGACTTAAAAGAACTTATCTGCACATTCCCATAAGGGAATCTTGCAGGAAATGTCTACATTTCAGGGCAGGCTCTATGCACTGTCAGTTCTCTGCACTTTCCTTTGGCTTATCTACTGCGCCCAGGGTATTCACAAAGTGCCTGGCTCCAGCCATTGCATACTGCAGGCAGAGAAATATTCAAATTTACCCATAATTGGATGATTGCCTGATTCAGGTGAACAGTCAGGAATTGCTACTTCAGCAGCTGACGTTTGTAAAGAGACTCCTAACATCTCTGAGGTATACCATCAACAAAAAGAAATCACATCTGGTAAAAGATTGTATTCCTGGAAGCAAGCTTGAACACAACTTCCCAGATGGCATTCCTCACTCTAGAAAAGCAGGTTTATTTGACAAATTACTTCAAAACTGCTGGCCACCCAAACCCAGCTATCTGTAAGACAAATACTGCAAGCCCTGGGGTTCATGGCCTCATGCATTCTCCTAATTCCATATGCAAGAATGCATATGAGGAAACTTCAATGGTACTTAAAAAGTCTCTGGTGTCAACATTCTCAGGACCTGGAAACAGTGATTCCTGTTATTCCTTACCTAAGGACAGAGTTCCTTTGGTGTGCAGAGGCTTGCAACCACAACAAGGGAACAAAATTCACTGGCAGATGACTTGAACAGAAATCTAATGGACCCACACAAGTGGAAACTGGAACCCAACTCATTCAAACTTCTAATCCACAGGTGGGGGACACCAGAGGTGGACCTCTTTGCTTCCCCCCAAAACCATCAACTGAGCAAATTTTGCACCAGAACTCCCCACAGTCAAGCATGGAAAGTGGATGCCCTATCCTTTACAAGGCAAAACCTCTTAATCTATGCCTTTACCCTTTCTGCCCCTCATTTCAAAAGTACTACTCAAGATCAAACAGGACAGGCCAAGGACAATCCTTACTGCACCAGACTGGCCACACCAGCACTGGTACCCACCCCTACACAGTCTGACAGCAGTGCCACCTTGGCACCTACATCAGACCCCCTCTCTGCTGTCCCAGCAGGAGGGACATATTTTGCATCCTCAGCTGCAAACTCTGAACCTGGCAGCCTGGCTTATTCCCTGAATACATCACCAGCAACCCTCAGCAAACAGATGCTGGATGCCATCCTTGAGGCCAGAAAGCATAGTACTAGTAAATCATATTCAGAAAAATGGAAAAGATACTGTTTTTGGAGCCAGTCTCAAGGAAAGGGCACAGCCGTGCCCACCTTACCTCAAATCCTGGATTATCTAGCAGAACTGCTCCACAAAGGTCTATCCTTCTCATCAATTAAGATTCATGCCTCTGCCATCCCAGCTCATTACAATACTGAACCACCCCTCTTCTCTCACCCTCTGATCAAACAGTTCCTGAGAGGAGCTAACAATTTAAGAGCCCTAAGAAGAGCTCCCACTCCTGCCTGGGACCTTAACCTTGTACTAGAGAAGCTCATGCTTCCCCCTTTTGAGCCTGCCACTACAGCAGAGTTAAAATTCCTCTCTTGGAAAACAGCCTCACTTCTAGCCATCATTTCAGCAAGAAGAGTGTCTGAGTTACAGGCCCTTATGGCTGTGGAACCCTTCATCATCTTCCATGCGGACAGGGTTTCCTTCAGGAATAACCCATCATTTATGCCCAAGGTGGTATCCAGTGTGGCTTTAAACCAATCCATCCATTTACCAACCTTTTTTTCCTAATCCTCAGAATAAAGGGGAAAGGATCCTGCACTCCTTGGACGTGCACAGACAGCTCAGGTTCTACCTTGACAGGACTAAACCTTTCAGAAAATCTGACCAGCTGCTAGTCAAATTTGTTACAGGGGCAAAGGGCAAGGCCATTTCAAAGCAAACCATTTCCAAATGGATAGCACACTGCATTCATTTCTGCTTCAAACACCATGGAAAACCTACTCCACAGGGGACCAGACCTCATTCCACTAGGGTTATCTCAACCTCTACAACATTTCTCAGGGGAGTCCCTACCAGGGACATCCTGGAAGCTGCAACCTGGAGTTCTGTACACACCTTCACCAAGCATTACGACTTACCTATCTTCTCGTCTTACAAGGCCTGCTAGCCAGCCCTAATACTTCTTGACTGCTTCCACCCTTCCTCAGCTTTGGGAATCAACCCAAGTGTGATGACTGCAACAGTGAAACATGAACATAGTACAGTTGTGTACACTTACCATAAATGCAGATGTTTGAGTGTATTCACTGTTGCAGTCCTGGTTACCCTCCCTTCAGCCCCCCTGACTTTTCTATACTGTCTACCTATTCTCTTTTTTGGCCATATCTTATGGTATTTACTTTTTACTGGAGGTCACACCATGTGATTTTTCCTATTTTGGGGGCTCCTGACATCTGGGGCAAGAAAAACTGATGTAATGGCGTCGGCTGCCTGTTTTATACCCCTGACAACCTGACGTTATGGAAGAGGCGACAGCATCCGACGCAGAAATCCCAAGACTCTGGTATTTGGGCTGACTGAGGGCTACCTGCAGGTAGATAACTCTGGTGTGATGACTGTAACAGTGAATACACTCGAACATCTACATTTATGGTAAGTGTACACAACTGCACTTTCTGCTGTATCCTGTAGAGAATCAAGTTTTCCAGTGATTATAGCAGCAGCTGTTGGGATGGAGCCTAATGGTTTCCCAGAGTTATTGTAGGCTCCATTTTAATGATAAGATTTAGACTTGAGACTGCAGCAAAATGAGACAATATTGCCAGTGACCATGACAAGTATCATGGTTAAAAGTATTTTAAGTGTCACATACACTGTTTATTCCACACTCAGATCAGGGGTTAGGCAATCAAGCTGTTACTGTGCTGAGAACTAACTTCATCTCCCCACATGATCTTTAATTTTTAGAAGTAAAATCAGCCTCAGTATTGGAAGCCATACAATTATTTCCATTTTCTACCCTAACCTTCCAAGAGAAGTTACAATAGATGCCATTATATTGCATACAAGCAGTAAACAACAAATATTAGAAGCAAAAAAAAAAAAAGGAAGAAGCTCATTGCAGTCATGTAGGGCCCATTATCTGGGGACAGGAACATGCCTGGTCATAGTATTAATTGATATTCATATATTTGATCTAATATTTTAGCAAGAAACATGGAAGTTAAATGATACTGAGCTGTATTGTCCCAGCTGTAATCAGTTGGTCCATGGACTGTAAAGAAGGGAAACTTGAAAGGGCCCAGTATGGACCTATGATTCTATGTAAAGTATATGCATCCTAGAAAGCTATGTTCTTGATTTTTGACTTTAAACGTCGTTTTTAGCAATATTTCCTTTTGATCTTCAATGTATATGTACGTATATTTAGCACCAAAGAATGACTACGAGTTAGAAGACTTTCTATGGTCCAGTTTTCATTGAACCTTCATAACCTACATAAAAGACAAGACAGGCCTTCCTATAATTTTAGGAGATATAACTACCAGAAGAGGGAACTGGGATAACCCCTGACACACTGTTAAAGAGTAATACTCAAGACCATTTTTATTAGCAGTCTACTGAGAACCAGCAGCGGGGCCTGTCTTAATCACGGACATCATACGTATTATTTTTTTAGCTTTTCTGACAGGATTTCTTCCAGACGTGATCTGAGTTATTGTTTATACTTAATGACAGTTCACACACACACACACACACACACACACACACACACACACACACACACACACACACACACACACACACACACACATACCTTGCAGGCACTTCACCCTACAAAGGTTAACTAATTTATTTCATGTCATAGATGCCCAGAGCATGCAGATTCCATACCAGTGAAATCTTGTGATTGTGAGGGAAAGAGAGAAAAAAAGCTAATAAAATAGCACACAACTTTTTAGTATGTCCTCAAAATGATACATTTTCTGGTGAGATCTCTGGGAAGTATATATACTTTTCAGATGCTTCCTATACTCTTTGGACTTGGATTTCTAGAAAGGATGTCCAGATATATGGATATATGTTAGGAATTATATCTAAATATGAAAGTGATCATATGCTAGTGTTTTTCTTCAGAAAGGATTTTTCCTCAAGTAAGTTGATTCCAAAATATGAGGATTTTCCAGCAACGTATGTGTTTCTGCCTGATGAATTGCCATTTTGAAGAAGAAATACAGAAAGTCAAATTTGGAAAGTATGTCAAAATTTTTTTAAGAAAGACTTTTTAAAATATGTCCATGCCAGCTAGTTTGAATATATTATTGACTTGCTTCTCTTGTTCTCTATATTGCATTTACGTTAAAGAAGTTGTTTAAATTAAAAAGCTATCAGTTCTAATATTTAGGACCCTCCTCACTAGACTTATAATTGGTGTCATCCTTCCTTCTACTCTAGTTTTTTCTCTGAAACTCTCCAAGTGCGAGAGCAATGGCCGCCGAACAGACGTGCTATATTAATGAGTTAAAGAGTAGTAGGGAGTTACCCCACCAAGGGACACCAAGGTAAAGGAATTATATATACAAAGTCAGGTAGACTTCACAGGTGCACAGACTCGCCAGGTAAGGGAATTAAAATAACAACGAAACATGCAAACAAATAACACAACATTTATTTTGACACTGGAGGTGTGAAACTAAATTAAAGCGGTACATCTTGTGAGCTAAACAAGGAAATGAGCAGCATATCTTTTCCAACAGAATTATTGTCACAGATTGTCTCAGATACTATGATACATAAAGTAAAGATTCTTGCATTCAGTGTAGCCTCACTTCTTACATCAGTAACATTCAGCCAACTCGTATTGTGTGCACACTTTTCTGATCAATTTGTTTCATATGCTGATGTAACAAGACATGGAAAAAGGCCTAACAATTTAAGCAATAGCTCAGACTGTGCCCCAGATTTGACTGCAAAGGAAAAGAAACTGAAGAGAAGAGCTATTGGGGGCAACGTCTCTTATCTAATCTGAATTTAGATGTCAATGTACCTTCCTCTCTGGTATCTTCTGCTGAAGGGTGTTTGTGATTAATGATTCCATGCTCAAGAAAACAATAAAGCTATTAACAAACTTAGATATAAGGATGTGCCTTCTAGTCTCAATGGTTCCAGATTAAGTGATTTTTGTGAAGCCCCGAGTAAATTGGTTCAGAAAAGGTGACCATTCAGCAGTGCTGGGGTGAATGATTTTCTTTTCACTGTTCTGTACACTGAGAATATTTTTCATAATACCAACTTAATAAGCTGATCTGTGTCTTAAGTGAAATTTTGCCATAGGTTCATAGGATGATACTAGGCTATTAGCCCGGAGGGTCTTACAAGCCTAGCCAAGAATTTCACCCATGTTCCCAGAAAGTCAACACCTGTTTCCCTGTCTGTCAGGGACACAGGTGGGATCCCAAGGGTGTATTTTCTGTTTCCCATCCAGTTGTCCAGGTTCCTGCTTAAGACAGCTACAGAGGTACTCTGCTTGACATGGAGAGGGAGTCTATTTCACAAATGGGGGAGTCTTTGAGACACAAATCTATCCCGCCAACAAGTTCTATTAATGTCACAGACTAAGAATCAAACCCTGTACCTTGTGTCTGTAAGATACCAGGCAGGTATGACCTTAGCCCTGAGTAACATTCTGCCATCGCCCAGAATGATACCGCAGTACAAGGACAAAATGATTGACTTCAACAATTGGCTAAGCTTCTGGTGTCATTCTAAGGGGATCCAGTATCTGTCTGCTTGGGATGGCATGGTCAACAGACCACGATGCTTTGCCACAGATGGCCTGCACCTGTCACCCCTGGGATTCCGGATACTGGCTAAGGCTCTTGCTGCCCCTATAGTGCCTTTTTTAGGCAGGGTTCAAATAACAAATTCACCACCATAACAGGAACAGGCAAGCAAAAACTGAGGGTTATGCTACTCAGTGCTAGAAGTCTAAATCTCAAAATGCACTCACTCGAGGCACTCCTTAAAATGGAGAACATCGATATCTGTGCAGTGACTGAGACCTGGTTCAAGGCTCCAGAGAGCACCCCTACACTACCAGGCTATAACTCATACCACACTTTTCAGCCATGTAACCTGGACCGGAACACCAAAGGCGGAGGTGTGTCCATATTCATTAAGGATATCCACACCTCCAGGCTAGTTGCTCAGCATAATGCATCCAAGGTTATCCAAGTGCAACTAACTCTGGGCAAAACTGCAGTCCAAATTGTAGTTTGCTACAGATCCCCCACCATGCCCCAGGATTCCCACTCCTCTTTTCTTGATGTACTGGAAAACATTAGGGTTCAACCAAACACCCTAATAATGGGAGACTTCAACTACCCCACCATTAACTGAGAAAACTACTCGTGTACCAACTCCTTAGCTCAACGCTTTCTGGAATTCATAAACTCCAATGCCCTAGATCAACTTATCCACACCCCCACCAGGGGCAACAATATCCTAGACCTAGTCATTACCAACATGAGTGACCGGTGTTCCACACCTGAAGTCAACTCCTCGTTGGTCTGATCCAACCATAAGCTTATCACCCTTGATATCCACATCCCGCCCCCACAACCCATTAAGGAAACCACAGTAAACAATTTCTCCAAAGCCAACTTCATGCTTCTTAAGACAGAAGTAGTAAACTTCATGACACCCATGCAGATGGACAGTACAGTTACAACTGCTGAATCCTACATAAATGCACTCTATAAGCACTTACACAAGTGCATGGATCGTGCTATCCCAAACAGAACCAAGACGCTATCCTCCAAAAAAAGGAAGCTAAACTGGTGGTCCCCTACCATAAACAAACTGTACAACAGAAGGAAGAAACTGTTGCAAAAGAAAGTAAAATCCCATGAGTGGAGGAACTCCATGGTCAGCCTCAGTAAGAAGCTGAGATCCCTTATAAGATCCTCCAAAGCTAGCTATGAAAACAAAATTGCCACTAAATCCAATGACAACCACAAAGCATTCTGTAGCTATGTCAAGAATCTAGATGGCAAGACCCAGATCTGCTCTGAGTTACAGCACAAAGGCACGAAAATTACAGAACCAACTGATATTGCCAACATCCTGGCAGATCGGTTCAGTCCTAACTTTACCCCCCTCTCACCCCCTAAAGGGCCCATATCTATACAGGAAGAATGCACAGTCCCTGTAATCACAACTACGCAGGTAAAAGCTGCACTCTCTAAAGCCAAAAACACAGCATCCATGGGACCGGACAACATCCCAGACTGTGTTTTACACAAACTTCAGAACAAACTGGCTCCCCACTTAAGCACCATGTTCAACATCCTGGCAGATCGGTTCAGTCCTAACTTTACCCCCCTCTCACCCCCTAAAGGGCCCATATCTATACAGGAAGAATGCACAGTCCCTGTAATCACAACTACGCAGGTAAAAGCTGCACTCTCTAAAGCCAAAAACACAGCATCCATGGGACCGGACAACATCCCAGACTGCGTTTTACACAAACTTCAGAACAAACTGGCTCCCCACTTAAGCACCATGTTCAATAATAGCCTCGCATCAGGCTTTGTGCCCCCTGAATGGCGCACAGCAACAGTTATCCCACTCTACAAAGGGGGAGCCACCACTGATCCCTGGAACTATCGACCTATTAGCCTAACGAGCCTGGTCTGCAAGGCCATGGAACATATCATCATGGAACTCATAAACAAAGACATTGGTAACCTCCAAACTCTGGATCCCACCCAGTTCGGGTTTGTGAAAGGCAGATCATGCCTCCTGAACCTGATCAACTTCTTTGAGGCAGTCACGCAAGCCATGGATAAGGGTAAGGTGGTTCACACAGCCTGTCTTGACCTCTCCAAGGCTTTCAACACCATCCCCCATTCTGGAATTATAGCTAAACTCACTAAACTATTTATAAATCCCTATGTCACAAGATGGGTTGCTAACTGGCTCACTGACAGAACCCACACTGTAAAAGTTGCAGACTCCAAATCTGACCTCAAAGCAGTGACAAGTGGAGTACCACATGGTTCCGTCCTGGGACCTCTCTTGTTTGGTGTCTACTTCTCTGAAGTACAGGCTAAAACAGAAGGCCTCTGGCTAACGAAGTTCGCAGATGACTGCAAACTAGGAGCCATAGTCAAGTCCCCAAATGATGTGGACATCCTACAGAAGGGCCTCACTGAGACAGATGCCTGGTGTCAGAGCCATGGCCTCAAGCTCAATGCTAAAAAGTGCAATGTCATCCTCTTTGGTAAAAACTCTGTACTCATGAACTACCACATAGGCAGCAATCTATTTAACACCGAATGCATGATAAGAGACCTTGGGACCCAGGTGGACAGTAGTCTCTCCTTTGATAGTCACATCGCCACAGTAGTCAGGAAGTCCTTCTACATGGCACACCTCATCATAAATGGGTTCTCATCCCGGAACAAAGAGGTCATTGTTCCCCTCTACTCATCACTCATTAGACCCATTATAGAGTACAACGCCCCTTTTGGAATGTACCGCACAAGACATCTGCAGCAGCTGGAAAGGCCACAGAAGTACCTCATAAAGAGGATTACTGGCCTCAAACAAATGCACTACACTGACCGCCTCAAAAAACTCCAGCTTTACTCCGTAGCATATCGCCTACTCCGAGGTGATCTCTGCCTAACATATAAAGCTATGTCAAACCCAGAGCTGTTGGACATGCTACACCTAAAGAAATCTCAATCCCGCCAAGCTACACACTCTAGGGACCTAAACCTTGTCACCACAATAAACAGGACACGCTGGAGGGATATATTCCTGTCCCAGAGACTTCCTATACTCTCGAACAAGCTACCCATCTATGTCAAGCAAAGTTCTTCATTAGCACTCTTCAAGAAAAATCTTAATGAGTGGATGGGAAATAGGAAATACACCCTGGGGATCACTTCTGTGTCTCTGCTGGACAGTGGCACAAGAAAATAACTTTCTTGGGTGGCGTAAGCTATGGAACCTTGCTGGCTATAGCCTAGTACCAACCTATGAACCTATAAACACTTTAACCATTATACCAACCTCCCATCATCAAGCTTTAAGCAGTTATCAATACTCAAAGGCATTATTGTATAATAAATGGTTAAGGGATTTCTGTGAGAACAATGGCATGAATAGATTAAAATATGGGACTAATTTCCTAGAAAAAAAAATTATTTGATAAGGACTAATTATATCTGAGTTTTAGTGTGGGTAAGCACTTAAGTAAGAAATTGCCTGATATAGTGACACATGTTTTGATTATGTTCAGCACAATCCACAGAATATCGGATGCAGGTTAACAAAGTTCCATTATACTAATACACGTAATCTACATCATAACATTTCTGAATTATCAGCATTGACTTTTCTCTCTTATTATTTAATTATCTTTATAACTGAGGCTTGGCAAAGTAAATATTTACAAACATCTAATTGGACACAGAAAATTTGAATGTCTTTGAATTAAAACAGTGGGGGTTGGGGGAAGTGAGTTCATATTTGTACATGAACGGATTCCTTCCAAACAACTGGAGGCATACCCAGAGGTGGAAACTATTACTATCAAGCTTAGTCTTAACATCATATGTAGCTATTGTCATCCTAATATGGGAAGGGAGCAGTTAGAAACATACTTAGAATTTATTGAGAAAAAAATGGAACTTGAGCAATTTAATAATGACGTGTGGCTTTAATTTTCCAAATATTAATTAGAAGAGGGATGTTTGTAACACATTTTTTGAGCATGATTTTTTTTTTGGTGTGATGTGTACAAAGAATTATGCTCAGTTGGTTGGCTTTCCAACTAGAACGACCATTACACTGGCTGTTCTGTTGTCAAACATAAGCAGCATGGTTCATCATATCAGATCACTTCCCCCACCTGGTGGTAGATATGACCATTTTGCCTTGGAATTTATAATAAATCTGAATATTAACCTGTAGCAAGTTGTTTAACTACCTATAACCATAATGGATTTCGTAGACGCGGACTGACTCAGGACTTAGAAGATGTCAAATGCAAAGAAAATAAAAATCAGAGTCTGCTGCCTGAATTTCATTTGAGAACCTATGGAAAAGTATAGTGGGCTCATAAAATGTTGGTTTTATTGGCCCAAAACAATTAAGCCCTATTTTGTGGGCTAAGAAGCTTTACGTTTTTAAGGAAGAAAAAAAGAAAACCTAGACTTTATTAAACCTATGGATCAAAAGCTGCTAAGAATGCTTTAAATAAAATTAGTAAGGAATTTAAAAGGTGAATTACAAGTTCTAAGGTTGCATATGAAGATTCCTTGGTAGTACACAGAAGACAAAAGAAATTTTATAAATGTGTTAATGGTGCTAGTAATGTGAATGTTAGAACTGGATCAGTACTGAATGAGGGCACTCTTGTTATTAATAACAGAGACACTTCAGAACATATGAATAAATGTTTTTGCCACATGGCCAAGGGTTAAGAACAATGTACTGGTAAAAATTTTAGTAAACACTGTGGTACCAGTGTTAAGCTAATTAGCAACTCAATCTTATTTCAGCATTGCAATCTGGCAAAACAAGGTTATATTTCACAGTAAAGACAGGATTCATTTCTAAACGACTGACCTACTAGCCCATTGATAGGTTTGCCTAGGTTGCCAAACTCTTTCCCGGGGCAGTTAAGTCATGACATACTTTCTGAAGACCGGAAAATGCTGTTGCCAACAGATGTGCCTTAGATTTTGTAAACCAGTCATTCTTTCCAACAGTACCTTCCTAAATATTATAAGAAATTACCTCTATGGGAGTCTTCATTTGGACCATTGTTGTTCTTGTTTATTTTGTTTTAAATTTTTGTTCATTTATTTATCACTGGTGAGTCAGTTTTCATATGTGAAAGAATGGCCTTGTATTGCAGTTGTTATTGCTTTCTGAAACAAATTCGGTATTGATGAGAGGTTATACTTCACAGTTCTATATACCACTGATAAAACACTAACTCAGAACTACATTTCTTGTACCATTCATTCTGTCCTTTTAGAAAGCTGACTGGACTCCAAGCATGGATTTAAAAAAATATACACTGCCTTTTTACTGTTTTACTGGTACTACAATTGTTAATGTAGAGCCTTCTACCTCCTCCAGCATATTGAAAAAGGATAAATACAGAGAGATATTTCCTAGTGCCTAGTGATGGCTGGGGGAACAGAAACCACCCTTGTTGTCTCCTGCTGTTGTCTGCAGCTTTTAAATATGTTGTGCATTTACAGTCAGATTTGATAAATGTCTCCTTTCAACAGGCTGGTCATCAAATTTGAACAGGATGTGAACTGTTTGATTATTTTTCAAGACCAGTTGAACAATAATGTATATCTAGGCATTATTGTTTTCTGGTTCTCCTTTTGTCGCTCTCTTTTCTTTCTGGGTGTTTAAAAATGTAACTGGCTTTTTTGGCCATATGTATCAGGAGGCAAAGATTAATTGTTGTGCTTCCTTATCAAGCAAACTTAGTGGTTACCAATGATTCTTCATAGCAGTGACTCATCCACAAAAATAGTTTCAAGTACAGGATTGTGTGGGTGTGGAAGCTCATTTGGAGGATGTGTGCACATCTGAGCATACACACACCAGTGGAACATATTATATTAGTGATTTTACACTGACTCGTCATTAAAGGTTAACCTATGGCATATTTAGGGGTCCCGAGGAATACCCTAATATTCTGAAATATCTTGTGGGTTCATTGACCTTGACAGAGACTGAACCTAAACTCCTTAAAACGGTTTACAGTTCCCAGAGCCTAGCAGACTTTTAAACTTAAGTCAGTCAAGACAGTTCAACAGACATGGAATAAGCATGTTAATCTCCTATACGAAATTAGTCATTGAATGAAAGTATGCCTAGAAATGATGTTCCCAGACATTTCAGGCCTGAAAACTTGCCGTACATTTCTGGTCACCTGGTGTATCCTATACTCTTGTTACTTATCCATTTTTTGTTTGTTTGTTTATTTCTGTTAGGTATAGCAATGGAAGCATCCTTTTACTATGTTGTTCTTTCTATCGCTGTACACTTGCTTCCTACAACACAAGAAGGTTTACCTTTTCCCTCATTGGAGTTTATCAAAAATTGTAAATGTTATTCTTGATGGACTGAGTGGGGGGGGGGGGTAGGAGAATTTCGGAATAATATGATTCATGTCGTCATGCTGCCTAGTGCTCCTGGATAAGAAGCCATAAATCTGGAAGCTCCAGAGTACTAACATCACATGACAGGTGTAGCTAATGCTACCTTGCTTAGCCTGTTGTAGTCCAAGGATCTATGAAACAAATGCTTCTGCCTTGGTGAAGGGGGAAAAGGAATGCCTGCATAGCTGATGGCTTAGCTTTAATTAGTAGCTCGTGAGCAATTGGTTTGGTTGTGGGAGAAGAGAGTAAGTTCCTCATTCTTCCAGGTTTGGGATTGCACCTATCATTGTAGGACAAGGATCAACTCAAACCACAAAAACAGTTAGAGGTATAGGCTTGTGTAGGTGTGGAAGCTCATTTGGAGGACGTGTGCACATCTGAGCTTACACATAAGTATGGCCTTGTGTGGGCATGGAAGCTCATTTGAAGAATGTGTGCACATCTGAGCAAACACATAAGTACAGGCTTGTGGGGGTGTAGAAGCTCATTTGGAGAATGTGTACACATCTGAACAAACACAAGTACAGGCTTGTTGGGGTGTAGAAGCTCATTTGGGGGATGTGCACATCTGAGCATGCACATAAGTACAGGCTTGTGTGGGTGTGGAAGCTCAATCGGAGGACATGTGCACATCTGAGCATGCACACATATGGAACATGTTTTACACAGGACCTCTGCAGACAAGTAGTGCCAGTGATTTTATCCAACTTTTCATTAAGGCTATAATCAAGCAAATAAGCTAACTGGAAATCACTACTGGCAGATCACAAAAATGCTTGAAATGAATTAATGCAGGATTAGCTCCATTTGGTATCCACATGAGGGCACTGCAGCTGACGTGCAGAGAATGCTCACATCATTTAATGTTTTGCCACCATTTTGTAGCTATTTTACAATGGGTTAAAACAATAGCTGCTTCTGACTTTTGAATTAATGTGCATAACTTGCAGAAAATTTGTTATGCAAACTGGGCTTTATGATTTGGGATGAATGCTGTGCAGAGATGGTATGTCCTGGTTTTGCTTGACCTTCCTGTTTTGAATCTGTTTTATAGCAACACCAGAAGTCAAGTGGTATAAGGCATGATATTGTTCTGTATAGCAAAATAAGAAAGGCTTTTAGATTTTGGCAAGCCTCCCTCAAATTATGGAAAAGCATACACACAACCACACGTGTTTGCCCTCATGCATGTCCACACACATACAAAAACACCCACACATGCAGATACACATCAGAACTACGATTTGGTATACTACAAGTTGATTTGCAAAGAAACACTTATGCTTAGTAACTGTTATATTGTTTTGCATTTGGCCTGATGCTTAATAATAATAATAATAATAATAATAATAGTAATAATAATAACAGTACTACTACTACCAAATACTACTACTAATAATTATTATGATAATACTGCTATTAATGATAATACTAATAATAATAGTACTACTAATAGTAATAGTGATAATGGTAATACTAACAATACTACTACTATTACTAATAATGATAATGATAATACTACTAACAATACTACTACTGATAATAATTAATGATAATGATAATACTACTAATAATAATGATAACTACTGACAATACTAGTAATAATTAATGATAATAATACTACTAACTATATTACTGCTACTAATAACGATAATGATAAAACTGCTAACAATACTACTACTAAAAATTATGGTAATACTACTAACAATACTACTACTAATAATAATAATACTCTGTACACAACTTTTGCACACTTGTTCAGGCCTTCTCAGAAATAAGACCTGCCCTTCTTCTCAAGGAAGTTAGTTTCGCCATTTGAGAAAAACTGTTCTAGACAGTCTGACACAGAAATTTGACATGGAAAGAATGGTGCAATTTAACTGGCTACTTCAACCATAATCTATGATATATAACGAAAAAAGTAACTCATATAGAACATGATCGAGATATGCTCCAGAGAGAAGAGGAATGAAGGTCAGCAGGACTAAGACAGAATATATGTGTGTGAATGAGAGGGAGGATAGAGGAATGGTGAGGATGCAGGGAGTAGAGGTGGCGAAGGTGGATGAGTTTAAATACTTGGGGTCAATAGTTCAGAGTAACAGAGAGTATAGAAGAGAGGTGAAGAAGAGAGTACAGGTAGGATGGAGTGGGTGGAGAAGAGTGTCAGGATTGATTTGTGACAGACGAGTACCTGTAAGAGTGAAAGGGAAGGTCTACAAGAGGGTAGGGAGACCAGCTATGTTATATGGGTTGGAGACAGTGGCATTGACAAAAAGGCAGGAGTTTGAGCTGGATGTGGCAGAATTAAAGATGTTAAGATTTGCACTGGGTGTGACGAGGGTGGACAGGATTAGGAATAAGTATATTAGAGGGTCAGCCCAGGTTGGAAGGTTTGGAGACAAAGCCAGAGAGGCACGATTACGTTGGTTTGGACATGTGCTGAGGAGGGATGCTGAGTATATTTGAAAAAAGATGCTAAGGATGAAGCTACCAGATAACAGGAAAAGAGGAAGGCCTAAGATAAGGTTTATGGATGTGGTGAGAGAGAACATGCAGGTGGTTGGTGTGGCAGAGCAAGATGCAGAGGACAGGAAGAAATGGAAACAGGTGATCTGCCTTGGTGACCCCTAACGGGAACAGCTGAAAGATGATGATGATGATAGAACATGATCCACTGCAAGGACATAACTCTCAAGCTGTCAGTAGCAAAGTGAGTATAACTCATTGAATGACATGTCTGCCAAAACTGTGGCGATGACGTCAAGAACACTTTTTTTTGCTTTATTGATGCCCGCTTGTGGGTGACTTCACCCCATTACTTATGTATAGTCACTCCGTGGTAGCACAGCCATGGGAAAAAGAGGAACATCTGAAACAGTGAAAAAATAAACTGCACAGCTGTAATATTGTAGTGGAGCCTAATAATGTGAAACCATCCCAATGCTTCTATATTTTGGCAACTTGTATAAAGCAGATACATTTCAAATAGTTGTAATTCAACAAATGGTACATCTCCTGATGTAGCCAGTAGTCTTATTCAAGTGGATATATTTATTTAGGGATATTTTGTCATCTGTGCTTACATCTTTCAGCAGCATATCCAAAGTAGCAGCAGGTCATGCTGTCTTTATTTCTGCTTTGCAGTTGTAATGGCAATCTCTCACAGCTCCAAATTATAATGTGGGTTGTCTGAGTCATTTATGGTTTATTTTCCACCAGTAATTGCTTAGAACTTACATTAATTTATTTGTGTTACCTCTGTTTACTGCAGTAGATTGGCATCCCATCCATGCATACTTTCTTGGCCTTGCACCCACTGAGAGCTATACTGACCTCTAGCTCCACATGATTCTGAACTGCATATAGTAGGTGTCGGGGAATTAATGAATGAATGTGGTCATTTAGTGAGTTCTGATAGTTGATTAGCTTTTATTAATTGTTCTTATGGCTCTCTTCTTAGACACTAGGATTGGTTTGATACAAGTTTATGCCTTTTTCTCAGCTGAACACATGTGTCTGTGTAAGGTAGCTGCAACGCGTACCTGTTATCGTCTGTGTATGAACTGTTTGTGATCTGACTACACTAGAAAAACTTTAAACCCACTACTTCATAAAAGGGTCTGAAGATCTTTACAGCCTACTTATTGAAGCAAAAGTTTAAAATTCAAATTAAACAAAAGCTCAGGGGGTAACAAGAGAGAGAGAAAAGGCCCAACCAAAGATACTGGGAAAGCTAAGACCTTCAAAAAAATAAATGTAAAAAGACCTTCAAAAAAGAAATATAAAAAGGGTGTCTTTTAATTAATGTGTTAGGCAAACAGGCTGAGGTGCTTACAATTATTGTGACTTTGGGTACTGAGAGCAGTGATTCTGCCTGATCTGTTCATCTTGAAAGGAACAAATGTCGGATGTTAAAGAATGGACCAGCTTTACACCATCTAGACCCAAGTCATTGATAATAGATTTACATTGGTATGACACTGACCTGGACAGACTGTTAAGCTTTGTCACAGGAGTGCATGAAGGATGTAGATATAGTCCAGGCTGGATCGTGCTTCGAGGAAGGGGGGTGGGGTAGCTGTACTTTATAAATCTGAGTTGAATGTCACCATAGATGTAATACAACCACCTCAGATTAATAACTCAGAGATTCTTGCCACCAAATTGCAACTTAATAAAAATGCATTAATATCATCTATATGTACATTCCCCCAGGTAACAATATATCTACATTTGAAGATATCCTGCACTGGCTATCATGTCACTACCCCCAAGAAACCCTACTACTTGGAGACTTTAACACTGACTGGGGCACCTGTTCCTCAGAATCCCAACCACCCATATTAACCTGCATGCATTTACACAAATTATATCTACCCCTACCAGGATAGGTAAACCCAACCAAAAAGAAAGTATACTTGACTGGGTACTCATAAATAGTCACCCCAACTGTACACCTCTGGTAGCCTCCTTAATGGCCTAAGCGATCACCTTCTCACATATGTAATTAAACACAAAACCATTAATTCCCAACAACCCTTACTCAGAAAGGTTAGAAACAATAAAAACTTTGACCCTGCCAAATTCCAACAAGAACTAAACTCATGAAATTGGTCTATTCTAAAACACCTCCCCTTAGAGGAAGCAGTAGCATACTTAAACAACAAATTCCTTGAGATCCTTGATTTGCATGCACCTGTTCGTTCAAAGAGAACCAAGGCAAAAACTGCGCCATGGCTTTCTATAGAGTCTAAACTCAAAATTACCCTTAGAAAAAAAGCATGGGCTTTATGGCATTCTTCTAAAGACCCTCAAGATCACATTAAATACAGGCAATCCAGGAACGAAACCAAAAAATCAATTTTACAAGACAAAAAACAATACTACTGTAATTTACAGACAGTAAATCAAAATAACCCTCAGAAGTTTTGGGCAGGTTTAAATAATCTACTACATCCTGGACAAACTTCAACCCCAATCCCTGCTGCTACTATTGATAAAACTCTTGAAGATGTTTCTGATAGTTTTAACCAATTCTTTACTGAGACAATTCAAGCCCTAGCTAGCCAACTACCTCCTAGCTCCCCTGGTCCTGAAAGTAGCACCCCTAGAAACCTACTTGCATTCAGCTTCCAACCAGTCGCCACTTCACTTATCCGTACCTTGATCAAAAAATTAAAACCCACTACACTTTCTGCTGATCAACTCCCTGCCAAGTACCTACAAAAATCAGCTGATGCTATTGCTTACCCCATCAAACCATAGTAGAAGCTAAAATTCCCACCATCTGGAAAATATCCTATGTAATCCCACTTCACAAAGGAGGCAGCTCTACTGAATTCTCCAATTATAGGCCAATAGCTATACTCTCTCCACTTGCAAAGATTATGGAAAAATGTATTCATAGACAACTCATGCACCACCTAATCCAGAATCGCCTTATGGCAAACACTCAGCATGGCTTCCGTCCTCATCACAGCACTAGTTCAGTCCTCCTAGCCTTTACCAACACCATAAACCATAATTGCAACAATAATTATATATCCTCAGCCCTCTTTTTGGATCTTTCCAAGGCATTCGATATGGTTGATCACCAACTTTTAATCCACACCCTGCAAACATTCTGTCTAGATACGGGAGCCTTTCAATGGTTTCAATCCTACCTGAATGGTCGACAGCAGGCTGTCCTCTGGCAGAACAAACTCTCTAACCTTCTACCTAACACCCTTGGAGTACCACAAGGCTCTATACTAGGGCCCTTGCTGTTCTCCATCTTCATTAATGACCTTTATATTGTCATCCCAAAAGTCAGCTGTATCCAATATGCTGATGACTCTACTCTGATTTGCTCAGCCACATCTCCAGTAGAGTTATGGTCAGCTACCCAGACCACCTTTAATACAATAGAAAACTGGCTTTCTGAACATCATCTGATCCTAAATCCCAAAAAACTAAAATGCTGTTATTTTCACCAACACGTAGGTCTACCGCTTTCACCTTTACCATAAAATCAAATGATGGCACAATAATCTCCCCTGACCCATCTACAAAACTATTAGGTGTCATCATAGACAATAATCTAAAATTTGACCTACATGTTAACCATACTATCAAAACCATCAATAAAAAACTAGGGTCACTTTACAGAATAAAAGCCTTCCTAACCCCTCCAGCTAAAATTGCCATAGCTCGCTCTCACCTTCTTTCAACCCTTCTGTATGCATCCCCTCTCCTCTCGAATTTAAACAAGACTGTCCTTAACAAACTCTCAATTTGCTACAACCACATTGCCAGGTTTGCCACCGGACTGCCTTTTAGGACACATCATTGCATCAATCTAAATCAGCTTGGATGGCTTGAACTACCTAGCCTAATCCAGTATAACCAACTGATTATGGCCTATAAAATCCTCTATAATCTGGACAAAACTCCTGCACTTAAAAATATTATCACCCCCTATAACAATCCTAGAACGCTTCGATCCTCTAACAAACTACTAATTCAGACTAGCAAAATTAATAACACAGCCGGCGATTCTCTCTTTGCAAACTCTGTAAGTAGATCCTGGAACTCTCTTCCAACTGATACTTTCCACCTTAGGTCAATTTAAAACTAGACTCAAACAACATTTGTCACTTAACTGGCTATGTCAATGCATCAAGCCTGGCTAACTCTCTGTAGAATGTGTAAAAATCTGTTAACCAGTTTACTGTGTAATTTAATTTAATCCTGACTTGCGCTCATGATTAACTGTAACCTGTGGAACTTGTTTAACTTGCTTACTTATGTAATCTCTGTTAATAGTCTTTGTAATATGTAATGCTGGTATTATGTAATGCTGTATCTGCTTACCCTTGGAGCTTTTCTCCCCGGGGCTCTGCTGAAAATGGACATGCATCCAGTCGGACTATCCCGGTCAACAAATGTAAAATAAAAAAAATAAATAAATAGTAAAATGATGTCCCACGTTTGGTGGTGCCTTACCTACTACACTGCACATTTTTATATAGCAGGACAGACTGCATTTATGTAATTTATTTCTAGAGCATAAAATGCACTTTTAATAAAAGCGGTTGTTCACAGTTACAAGTAATCTTTTCGCAGTAAATATTAACAAAACTATAGATAGATAAATAACATTTATCTTGCCCTTAGTAAGATAAGTTTACACAACCAAAGCAAATGGAAGCAAGTGCTGCATAGTGAGACCAAAAACAGGAAAATTCAGCAGCACAAGTAGCCCGACGAAGTGCAGCACACAGGTTTATTCAGTCAGCACACCATGAGGATGAAAACATAAAACGCTTATATCCACAAGTACATTTTCGTCTAACACAGACTTCTGTAGATGCATGAATGAATGTGACTCATAAAAAAGCAGTTTAAATACTTTTGCTTAGGTAGTGCCCCTCCAATCACATTACAGAAGTTAAAATGTGAACTAGTAAAACCTAAACAAATAACTAAAATTGACAATATAAATGTATAAAAGACTTAAATCCTTTTTTAGCAGGCTGTTACACTTCCTGAGAATAGCAATGTAATGTTCCTTCATTATTACACCTTACTGTTCCTTAGTAACCTGTTACCCTATGACTCTCCTATATTGATTTCCTTACTATGCCACACGCCTCACCCTAATGGACATCTCTAGAACTACTGTATTCCACTCCTTTGTTGCCTTATTTTTTATTCACCATGTTGCCATTTGTAATCCAATCATTTCCCTCAGCTTCCAGTTCTTCTGTACTTCCTCTACCACAAAAAGCATAACCATCTTGTTTTTGCATGCCTTGTCTGAGATACCATTTACCCAAACCCTTTATTTTCATTTATATCCTATTTATTTCTTAGTATGTCTGCCATCTCTAACAGTTACCCATTTCCCTAAACCCTTATGCTTCTAGCCAAACTGGTATTCTATATATCATTTATGAAGTCATTAATTTTGCATATTCCTGCAGCAGTCCTGCTGTCCTGACATTTGCCAAGCATATTCCTGCACCAGTCCTACTGTCCTGATATTTCCCAAGCCCCCTTCCATTTCTCCTCCACTTTTCATCTATCACCCTCTAGCACGTCTCCTCAAGTTATTTCTAACTTTCCAATTATAGCCAAGCTTTTTGTCTTTCTTTCCAACTGTACAAGCTTTTTTCCTAACCTCCCCTAGGCCCACTGATCATTTTGATTGATTTCCTCTGGGTTCAGCACATTTGTCAACCTACCAGCCATCAAAACTGTAAGAAGAACTGTCAAAAACCTTAGATGAGGGTCCAAAACCATAGCACTTAAATTCTGCCTGTGCATAAATTTGCGGTCTCACAGACAAGTATTGATAAGTAAATTTATAATGACGTGCACATAACTTCATAACATCAAAGGGGCTGATAAAGAATTTTACATGCTTGGAAAGTAAAACTACAGTAATTCTTAACATTTTATTATTCTGTATTCCAGTCACTGTTGACACATTTTAAAAATAAATGGGTATCTAGAACATTGTTCTTAGCATTTACTAGATTAGGTTCTCAGCATCTGCAAATACAAATTATTTAGACCTGCTGAAGCAAAATTAACAAATGCCTTCAGTAAAAATGGTTAGTGCATTAATAAGATTAACAGTGAAATACTCAAAGATCACCAGCAGCTGTAAGAACACATACACATATAAGTTATAAAACCAGTAAAAAACTGAAGCTGTAGAACAACCCATATCATCTGTATTCGTGACTGTCCTTCAGTGGTACATTTGGCAGGCATTTCAAGTCCGTGCTACTACTAGAAGTGATGTATGAGTTTAGGAATACAGACTGCTCATCTGCTTTCGTTCTTGTAACAAGGGACTTGGAAAAACTTTTTCCAAGTGGATTATTATGTGATTTGTTTATTACAAGCAAGCTACTAACTGTTAGTTCAGAAATGTTGCTTTCAATCCTTATTCCATCAGATATCTGGCCACACTTCCACGGCATCAAGAATATGTTATTTGCATATATTTTTACTACAACCAGTTGTCTAGCAGTTTACACCTCTACTAAACATTATTGTTTGGGTCATAATGCCAGTAGTATGGACTCCTTTGACATCTCACCGTTTCAGATGTGGTCTTCTGAGCTCCTGTCTTGTGACCTTCATTAAGCTCTGACCTCCTAGAGGAGCCTGACTTGTATTACTTGAATTGTTCATCCCCATCATCCCTGTTACTCTCTGCCTTATGAGTCAGAATAAGTAGATACGTGCTCACTGCATCGGTTGACCTGCATTAAAGCCTGGAGTCGACACCTTTTATTGCCATGTTTGCTAGATCTCTGTCCAGCATCTAAAGATGGAGTTTGTGGGAGTTAGGAATATAAATAATTGTATGCTCTTCTGTTGTTCTTCTGAAGCTTGTAGCTATGATTTCTCTTTGAATGTGGGTGGTGGTATTTTCAGCTAAGAAGGGAGGGCTGCCCCCTTCTTGTTCGGCATTATGATGTCATGATTCTGGTTGGTTTAAGTAGAATGTACCTCCAGGTGAAAGCACTGAAGCATACCATTCAACCTCTTAGCACAAGAAATCTGAACAAAGCCTAAAATAATGGGGGGACAAATTCTTCAAGGGGGGCAGATTTTAAATATTGCTCTTATAAACTGAGAAAGTTGCTAGAACAACAGGATTCATGTTGCCACGCATTATCTGAAGTATATGAAGTCTGAAACTTATATATATATATATATATATATATATATATATATATATATATATATATACATCATTATTTAGTGACTTCAGTCATCAAGGTTAGCCAAAAAACTACAAATTTTATGAGGAACAGACCAAAAATCATGGCATTCTGCAAAAATCTGGACAGTTGAGAGGTATGCACTGAAGAGATTTCAGATAAGTGTGAAACTAGGGATATCAAAAAAGAAAATACTAACATGAACTAACTGTATGAGGCTGTTTTACATCTCAACTGATTTGGTAACCACATAGATATTACTCCTGATAAGTTTTTGGCCATTGAGCATTTTCCTCATCTTTGTAACTTTTTAAATGAGCATACATTTCTGGTTAAAGTGTTGATTTGGTAGCAAGTTAAAAATTTGCAGCTTATGAATTCATGTATGCATTTTTCTATGTTTTTTGCAGGAACAGACACTGGATCTTTCCCATCAATAATATCTACACAACTATTCAGTAAGCATCTTTTCTTAATTATTTTTATTCTGTTAAAAATATTAAAATATTCTGTTAAAGTATGCATTAGCAGCAGATGCAGAACTGTTCATTGCTTAATACTTAGATGTAACAATGCAGAAATAAATTCTTTTAAGTCTGACATTAGGCTAACAATTATTTGCGTACTCATTCAAACCTGTTGTAAATTGCATTATCTGTGATCTCCACAGTGGCATTGTGTTGTATTAGCTTTCTTGATGACTGCTATTCATTGCATTTTCTAATGATGTCAAGCAGACTTTGCTGAATTTGGTGTATTTGAAATAGTTATGCAGTAGTCTGAGTGTCAGACATTAATTTATTTTCTAACTTGTTTGTGAGATTATTTGAACATTGTTTACATCTAGTCACTTCTTACTGCATCAGAAAAATGGGCTATCAAGTAAGATCACCTTGAGAAACTTTCTCATTTTTTCAACTTGCTGAAATTATATGCCGTCATTTAAAAACTGCCTCACTTCAATGTACACTGTTGCAGTTAAAACCTGTTGCACCAAGCCAGAATTATTTAAAATCCCTAAGAGGCCATTCCTTCCAATTATAGTGTCATTGTTGTTGTATCGTTTGGCTTTGCCCGGTTAGGGGTCGCCATAGCGGAACTCCGGTCCGCTAATGATTGGCAGTAGATTTTTACGTGCCGACTTGCCAGGCCTGACGCACAACCTTCAGTGAAGGAGTGCCCATTCACGCATGTCGCCACACAGAAGACACTCTGAGAATCGAACGGGGCAACGTCTTACTGTGAGGCGACAACGCTACCGCAGCACCACCACCACAGTGTAATTATATTGTCATTGGGCACCATCCCCATCTTTTTTAGGCTGATGTCTTTCCTGGCTGCTGTTCATTTTGTCACCATTTTATGTACAGGTCTTTGCTGTCTCCTTTCTAGCTGCCTCAGCTCTTGATAGTAGCCAGGAGATTTTGGTTTGGCATTCAAGGCATGGACACATTTCACAGCTCAAGCTCAGATCAGACTGCATGCTTGCTGCAAAAATGGAACCATGTTTGTCTTGGTGCTGGGCATGCCAGAGAATATCATCATTGCTGTGGACTATAACATGTCTACAGTGACAAAACAAGCACACATCCTGGGCTCTCTACCTCTGTTAAGTTTCTTGTATTGGGCTGTCAGAATTGGTGGATAGCCTCCACTGAAACTTAAACAGGCCTTCCTTGTCTTGGTCTATTTTTCTGCCATTAATGGATGGATGTTTATTGGGGAAGAAGCTCATTTAGGCTTCTTTCTCACTTTTTCGGTGATAATAACCGCACAAAAGGTGAATACCATAATTCCAGTAAGATAAGGGTTCTTGAAGAATTAAAAAAAAAGAAATAAAACTACCCACTTCAAACTGCCAATCAGTTTTTAAACAGCAGACATCATGTACTTAATTTTAGACTGGAGCATGTAACTTGCATTATTAACAAAATGCATGCAGCTCCTTCTGCCTTGCTGTGCACATTAAGCAAGAGGCTGGTATATTCAAACAGGATGCTATAAACCAAAGCACGACAGTGTATACTAAACAGAGTACCTACAGGATGCTATAAACCAAAGCACGACAGTGTATACTAAACAGAGTACCTTTGTATGCACATTGAACATGATAACCACAATTGTAATGTTTTATTTATTTATAATATGTTAGCAAGATATATTGGCTGGTCCAGAAATCCTTTTCGGTTATAAAGACACAGGATAAAGGGGTGGATATAACTTAAAGAAGAAAACAGATTGCATAGCATGTAAAATAGAGAGCAGAGAACTAGAAAGGATGTAGACAGTAACAATCCTTCACATAGTATAAAACAGGCCAGATAAAGACATTCCAAAGAGGAGTTGAAAGGAAACTTTAAAAATTGATAACACTGCAAATAAATATGTAGCCAAGGTAACCAGACCAGTACTTGGAACAGACACATCCAATTGCATGAAATCTGGCACCATAAATTAACTCACTCGTTATCAATGCAACAGTGACATTCATAGACTGAAGACATATGCTCTTTTATTTTTTTAATTGTTCATTCATTTGTTCGCTTGTTTGTCTCTGTTAATCTGGAAAGTCAGAATGGGCAAAGCCCATTTTCAGTGGAGGCCCAGGGAGAAGATCTCCAGAAGATAGATTTAAGATACTCATGACAGAACAAATGATTTACAAAGGTGCATTACATAGATAGTTCATCTAGATACAAAGCCAGCTAAGTGT
Organism: Protopterus annectens; assembly: GCF_019279795.1. Lineage (NCBI taxonomy): Eukaryota > Metazoa > Chordata > Ceratodontiformes > Protopteridae > Protopterus > Protopterus annectens. The sequence continues at coordinate 3,039,545 of NC_056750.1, forward strand.
TCTATTATGGCAGTACATAAAACTATTTCTTCTGTGGTGACATTGTACATTATACATGATATTAAATTCAAATGCAAAGCATTTATTATGCAAACAGTTCATGTGCAATGTATGTGACAAGCAAACATTAGATATGTCTTGTAAGTCATTAGATATGTCTTGTAAGTCATGGGTAAGGAGGGTTGCAGTATAGATGTTAGGAACAAAGAAAACTAAGGTAAGGATTGTGAGGTAGAGAACAGCTAAAGGTAGAAGGGGAGAAAGGCATTGTATATCTGATGAGCGAAGGATAGTAGGTGAAGAATACAAGGGTCAGAGTGGGGGGTATTTAGATGAGATGGATAAAGTGGGAAGCTCAGAAAGAAACTGTAATGTGAAGTGGGGATTAAGCTAGGTGATTGAGGAGAAATGGTAGAAAAGTTTGAGCTGTGGAATGTTACAAGTTATAAAGGGATGGGGGGGTATAAGATTACAAAGGAAAATGGAGTTACCCAGGTGAGAAGGAACCACTTGTGGTTTAGGTATTGTTTTAGTAAGGTTGTGATGGTGGAAAGGTCCATGGTCTGTTTTAGGTATGTTTGGTTAGTTTTCCAGAGATTATATATATGTAATGGAAGTATAGTGAGTCTGCGGTGGTGCAGTGGTTAGCGTTGCCACCTCACAGCAAGAGCTTCTCTGGTTCGATCCTCAGCTGGGGTGCTTTCTGTGTAGAGTCTGCATGTCCTCCCTGTGGTTGCGTGGGTTTCCTCCCACATCTCAAAGACATGCTGTAGGTGGATTGGACACTCTAAATTGGCCCTAGGCGTGAGTGCATGCATGTTTGTGCCTTCTGTGGAAGGTTGGGCACCAGGCTGGCAACTCAACACTGTAAAAAACTCCACTGCCAATCATGAGCAGGCAGGTGATCTCCTGTGGTGACCCCTAACCAGGAAAAGCTGAAAGAAGAAGAAGCAGTAAGTCACCTGTTGAGTTATTACACCTTGATGTGATTACTAAGAATTTATTGCCTGGATAACGGTCTCTGCCTGGAGAGTAATATTGCAAGGTATCTTTTAATACTAGACATTTTTCTGGTGCATGCATAAAAGAGTCTATGCAGTAATAAATTGTGAGTATGTAAAATTTTTTGAGTAACTCAAGCCAGTTTTATTTTTTTCACGTCTCTACAATGATTAGTCCTATACATAAGGTTAGCAACACATTTTGATACTTTATTGCAGCAGACAGAGTTTTGCTTTAAGTTTTTAAGAACAGGAGAGGCATATAATAGGGATGGAAGAAAGTAGGCATATGCTAGTGTTTGTCTTACATCATCTGTCAGGTAGTGTTTTGTTCTATACAATGAGCCAAGTTTCTAGTGTGTGTGTTTTTTAATGGTTTGTAATATGTGTAGCTTAAGTTTGAGTTTATTATCAATTAAGTAATTGTCAGTTATTGACAACATGTAAAATCCTTTAAGGATAACTTTGAGAAAAACTTATCAATCACAGCCAAGGGTAATCATAAGGCCTTTTACAGCTACATACATACTGTAGCTTAAAAGGTAGGACCCAAGCATGTGCCGAACAAGTGACTAACGGTATTGCACACGCTGATCCCACAGAGATAGCAAACCTGCTAGTGGACAAATTTGGCAGAAATTTCACTTCCTTATCCCCTCCAAAGTTATCACAAACCTTGCCCCCAACTCCCCCCCACCCTACATATCCAAAGAGCAGGTCATTAAAGCCTTGTCTAAGGCAAAGAAAACAGCCTCTATGGGACCAGACGGCATCCCAGGCCATCTTCTATACAAAGTAAAACATGAACTAGCATCACCATTAAGTACCCTGTTCAGTCACAGCCTAACCACTGGCTTTGTTCCTGCAGAATGGAGAAAAGCAATAGTTGTTCCTCTCCACAAAGGTGGCTTAGTAATAGACCTATGGAATTATACACCCATAAGACTGACCAGCCTCATCTGTAAAACCAAGGAACGTATCATCATGGACCTCATAAGTAAAGATACAGGCAACCTCCAAACACTGGATCTGACCTGATTCGGCTTCATCAAGGGTAGATCCTGCCTGTTAAAAGTATTGGATTTCTTCAAAAATGTGACTAGGGCTATTGACAAGTGCAGATCTGTGCACACAGCATCCCTCGACTTGGCAAAGGTCTTTGACACAGTCCCACACTTAGGCATTACCAATAAACTTCAAAAACTAAATGTAAACAAACCCCTTTGTTGTAAGATGGGCTGCCAACTGGCTCACAAACTGGTCACACACTATCAAAGTGGGTGACTCCACATCAACCAGCAGACCTGTCACCAGTGGGGTGTCACAAGGGTCAGTGCTGGGTCCCCTACTGTTTGGTATATACTTCTCAGAAGTTCAGGCCAAAACTAAGGGGCTATGGCTGACCAAGTCTGTGGATGACTGCAGACTGGGTATAGAATCCCCAAATTATGTCAGTATACTTCAGGAGGGTCTTACACAGAACAACAACTAGTGTCTTAGTCACAGTTTCAAACTGCATGCAAAGAACTGCATCAACATTACCTTTGGTAAAAACAATGTCCCTTCACAGAATCAAATTAGCAACAATACCCTGTATACCTATGAAAAGGTATGAGATCTGGGATCACAAATGGACTGAGACCTTAACTTTGACCACCATGTGTCTATAGTAAGGAAGATTTTCTATGTAGCGCACTTGATTAACAAAGGCATTGTCTCTAGAGCAAAGGAGGTTATAACCCCTCCATACTCATCACTAATTGGATCCATAATTGAGTATAATGCCCCTTTTAGCATGTACTGTACATAGCACCCACAGCAATTGGAGAGACCTCAGAGGTTTCTAACTAAGAAGATCAGGGGACTCCAGCACATGCCTTACACAGACTGACTAAAGTCCCTGTCACTGTATTCAGTGTCGTATAGACGTCTTAGGGGAGACTTATGGCTGGCTTACAGAGCAATCTCCGACCCAAACCTAATGAATTTGCTGCACATCTGTAGATCAAATGGGACTAGAGCTACCTGTTCTAGGGACCTAAATATGGACTACAACTTGAATAGAACATGCTGGAGGGACAGATTTGTCTCCCAGTGACTGCCATGTCTTTGGAATAGGCTGCCAATTCATGTGAAGTAGAACACCTTTATGACACTGTTTAAAATTAACCTGGACAAGTGGATAGGGCACAATAAATTCATGGGTGCCGGAACCATAGAGCCAGGGGGAGGGGGAGCCTCCCCCCAGTTTTACAGCTGCAAGACCTGTTGGAAAAAATTAATGCAGTGGAGTTTTCACTCTAACGTGGATTTGTGCAGGGAAGTTAAACTAACTAAACTAAGTGTTCTTGTTCTCTTATTGTTCTGTGTTACAGGAGTTATGCTGCCACTGTTCTGTTGGTGCTGCCAGAGCCAGAGTCATGCTAGTAAGGAGAGTTTTGTTCATTTGCAGGAGTGTGTGTGTGTGTGTGTGTGTGTGTGTGTGTGTGTGTGTGTGCGCGTGCGTGTGCGTGTGTGTGTGTGTGTGTGTGTGTAAAATGCCCCAGTTAGGTATACCTGGTGGTTAATGTTTCTCAGGCTCAAACAACAGCCTGAATTCTCTACCCATACCACCACTTGTGATTCAGGGAGTTGAGTCCATAGCTCTCAAGTGTCCAGATTTTCACAGAATATTTGGCTCATACTTTTGGTCTGTTCCTCTTAAAATCTGTGGTTTTCTGGCAAATCAGTGAGAACTGAAGTCAATAATGATAGCCCTTTAAGTTTCAGTCTTCCTATCTTTCAGGAAACATATGGTATCACAAAACACTTTATTTTAGCAACTTTCTAAGATTATATATGCAATATTTAAAACTTTTCCCTGGTTTTGGGCCTTTGCCCCCCAAGTAAATGCTGGCTTTTTTCAGATTTCTTGTGCTGCAAAGTTGGGAGATGTAGCTGAATGTCAAGTGGGCTTTACAAGCAGCTGAGAGCTTCTGGGGAAAATAAGTTTAGTGCTACTTATGTTAGGTTGTTTGCATTGTTAGTAGCACAACAGGTAGTATACTTGCTTTTGGTGTAGAAGGCTGTGGGTTCTACTCCCACAGTATGCAGATGGATCACTGATAATGTACCTTAAAGGGAGTGGATGCTGCAGTCCTATGAATGTCCTCCTTTGGAGGAGTTACCTAGTAACTGCGTTTCTGTTATCAGTTTGCCATCCATTTCCCATTTTAAAATTACTAGCTTATCATTTTTTAAATGTAGACTAGGCAATTTATTCTTCAAGGGCAACAGGTACTTTATTTGTACATGAAACAATGAAATATAAAGTTGTTTGCTAGCAGCACCCTCTTCATTAGTTACATATCCCTTTAATGTGGAATTATTTAGATGACTTACTTCTGCAGAAATGTGGATATTTACTGATATTGGTGGATTATAATGACAGATGTTTGAGTGGCCTTTTATGGTTGAAATTTTCTGCAATGGGTAGTTTTGTCATTATTGGTTCATACATTTTCATTTCATTGCTTACTATAAAACCGTTCCAAACTACAAATTTAAAACACATTCCAACAAGTGGTGCTGTAGTATACAAGCAATATAATTTAATACGATCAGGAAGGTGAATCAAAGAATGCATATATGTATGCTTGCTCACAGGATGCAGGAGATCAAAACAGGGGAAGAGACCAGTCACCAGTGGAGTCCCCCAGGGTTCGGTGCTGAGACTTTTTCTGTTTGGCATAAACATCTCAAAATTAAAAGGAAATACCAAAGGGCTTTGGCCGACTAAGTCTGAGATGACTGCAAGCTAAGAGCAGTTATTGAATCCCCAAATTACTTAGCCATCATGCAGGAAGGTTTGTCCCAAACAATAACTAGTGCCAGAATCATGAATTGAAACTAAACTCCAAGAAATACATTATCATATCCTTTGGGAAGTCATCTACTCCAGGGAACTGCCAAATTGACAATGCCACCTGAGAACTGACCTGGCTGTTTAGCATTTGGGAACTTATGTGTACAGTGATCTAACTCTGAACAACATGTGCCCAGAGTCATAAGAAAGTCTTTCTACATTGCACAGCTTATAAACAAATTGATTTTGACTAGCTTTAGAGATGTTATTGTCCCTCTTTACAAAGCCTTCATTAGGTCAATCATTCTGTATAATGCCCACTTTGGCGTGTATCTGTTCAGACCCATGCAACAATTGGAATACCCGCAGAGATACCTTACTAAAAGGATACAAGTCCTAAACAATAGGTCTTGCATAGACCACCTCAAAGATACATCACTATATTCAGTATCTTACAGAGTGCTTAGAGATGACATGTCTGGCATACAAGGCATCCTCTGACCTAATACAGATGGACCTACTGAACATCAGCAGGTCAAATGGCATCAGAAATACTCAGTCCAGGTATCTAAACTGAATGTTGTGGAGAGATGGATATATATCACAGAGGCTACCACTGTTCCAGAACAGACTGTCTATTCAAGTAAAACAAGACTCGTCCCTGTCCACATACAAATGCAACTTGGATCTAAGGATGGGTAAAAGAAAATGTACTCCAGGATTGCCCCTCATGCCACTAATGGATAGAGGCAGATGTTCTTTGTTTCTCACTGCTGCAGTCATCACCATTGGGTTATCCATTCTGTGGTAGCCCTCAGTCAGTCCGAATACCAGAGTCAAGGTTTTGTGCATCGGCTGCTGTCGCTTGCTGGATGACGTCAGGTCATCCGAGCTATAAAGGAGAGCAGGCGACACCATTACCCCAGTCTTTCTTGCCATGGAGCCTGTAGCAGAAGCAATTTGCAACAGTGCCGGTTGGCTGTTTCCAGATTTCGAACTTCAGCCAAAAATGTCTAAAGCTAATACCCCATTGGGGATCCTTCCCTTTTCTTGCACTAACCGATGTCCGAAAAAGTCAATAACTGTCTCACCTGTGGAAAGCAAATACCACACCGAGACTTCCATTCTTACTGGGTCACTTGCTTAGGCCCATATCACGATGTACCCCGCTGTCGGTTCTGTGCCATCTTTAAAGCTAGAACTGTTCACTGTAGAGCTCTGTTTGTAGCCAGTTATTTTCATCTTCCATCTCCGATTACCGATATGGCATCCATCAGTCAGCAAACCACAGATATCCGAAAAAACATAAAGATAAGGATAAGAGACAGATGGCATAAGGCCAAGCCTTTCGACGATAGTACCACTAAATGGGTCGTCAGTTCTTTGGAATTTAGTGAGGCTCTTTCGGAGCCCTTGATGCCCGACTCGATTACTTCGCAGGCCTCAACTGAGAACCTTTCAGAGTCCTGTGTGCCATAGATGTCTGCATTGTCTAACAAGCCTTCGGCTGTCTCACCCTTGGTTAGGTCCGGAGCCGCTAAGCAGGCACCAGCTTCCAGGGATACTGCTCTCACTTTGGATTTCACTTCAAGGCCTTCGCCCTCTCTTCCGACTAACACACTAACGGCACCGAGGGATACCCTTCAGGCCAGACGTAGACCCACTCCAAAGAAAATAGAAAAAAGTCTCCATTCCACTACTCCTCCAACTAGAATGCTTTAAATGGCGGAAGATTTCATCACTTTCATCCAGGGTAATCAGGCCACTCCAGACATCCATTTGGATTTAGACTCACAGAGATCTGACTCCTCTGCTTTTGAAGAGGATAATCCTCTTACTGCCTATGAAGACTCAGATGCAGAAGAATCAATTCCTTCTGCATCACCTCCGGAGGAGGACTTTTCCTTTGGGGAAACCCTCCACAACCTCAGGGAACACCTTCAATGGGAATCAATGGATTTCCCTCAATCCAAGAAAAGACTAAGAGATCTTTTGAACCTACCTCAGCATAGGCCTCTGGCCATCCCAATCATCTTGGAGGTGGTAGATGATGTTTACCAAGAATCCAGCCTTACCCCTGATACCCTTCCACCTGCCCCCAGAAAACCTGACAGGTACTACAGGGTACCTGATTCACATAAATTCCTCTACAGAAATCCTATAGCAGATCTAGAGGTGATTACTCAGGGACCTAAGGGAGTTAAGGCTACCTCTGCAAAGAATCTTACTCCCTCAGACAAAGAATCCAGGAACCTAGACAGATAAAAAAGTATATACCTCTGCATCTTTAACTGTAAGGGCACTCAACTGTCACTTCCATATATTAAAATATCAACAGCACACTTTGGAACTTTTGAAACAGAAAATTTCTGCTTTACTAGATTTTGCCAATAATAAAGAGATAGCAGAATTGCTGCACTCTTCAACTCAGGTGGCAAAGCATTCCCTGCACTGTGGGTTTGACGCCCTAGAAGCTTCCAGCAGGGCAGCAGTGACAGGATCTGTTTTCAGAAGACATGCATGGTTGAAGGAACAACCTCTCTCTGATCATGTCAAAGCTAAAATCATGGATTAACCTCTTGACAAAGTTCGGACAGAAAACTGAAGAGGTACTTAAAAAGATGGAAAACAAAGCAAAATCGATGCAGACTGTTAAAGATTTCTTTCAAGTACAACCTCCTAGGTTCAGCAGAAAGTTTCCCTCTAAACACTGGTCCTTTCCTACACCAAACAGGCAGGCAGTCAGGCACAAGGCAAAACCCATAGGGTCAGAGGCCCACCATGGCTCCAACTCAGTGCCAGCAAAGAACTAAACAGTGCCCCCCCCCTAACACTAGAGCAGGGAGTTCAAAAACAACCCTGTATGCTAAAAACTCTCAATGACTACCTTTCACATCTCTGCCTGCCTCCATCACACCAAAAGCTAGGAGAAAAGCTATCTCTTTGCAGAGAAAATTGGAACTTTAGAACAAAAGAGCAATGGGTCTTAATTATTGCTCAGGGGTACAAATTCAATTTCCAAGAACTACCACCTCCAAAAGGGTACCCAGACCTACTTCCAAACTAGTGGGTAGAAGCACTAAAACAAGTGCAAAACCTAATAGCCCTAGGGGCGGTAGAACCTGTGCCTCCAGAAAAAGTTGCAAAAGGATTCTATTCCAGATTATTCCTTGCTCCCAGGAAAGAGGGAACTTGCCATCCCATCCTGGACCTATCCCTTCTCAGTACTTTCCTGGTAATCCCAAAATTCAAAAATGCTTACCTTACAACAGCTTCTACTAATGCTGCCAAACAAAGCTTGGATGGTCACCTTAGACCTAAAGGATGCTTACCTGCACATCCCAATAAGGGAATCATGCAGAAAATTCCTGTGCTTCAGAGCAGGATCATCACACTTTCAATTCTCTGCTTTGCCATTTGGCTTATCTACTGCTCTCAGGGTATTCACCAAATGACTAGCTCCTGCCATTGCCTTTTGCAGGCAAAACAATGTACAGATTTACCCTTACGTGGACGACTGTCTCATCCAGGCAGACTGTAAGGAACTGCTCCTGCAGCACCTCTCATTTGTAAAAACCCTACTCACCTCTCTGGGGTTCACTATCAACGAAAAGAAATCAAACACACACCTACCTGGACAATCATATTTCTGGGAGCCTTACTGGACACAGAACAGAAAATAGCCTTTCTGTCCCCAGAAAAACAAAGTTTCCTACCAAAATACTTCACTACTCTGGTCTCCCAAACTCAAGCTTTCTGCCAGGAAGTTCCTACAAGCTCTAGGGTACATGGCCTCAAGCATCCTCCTGGTACCTCTGGCCAGACTGCACATGAGAAAACTTCACTGGTACCTAAAGAACTTATGGTGTCAACACTGTCAACCTGTGGACATCTCTCTGCCTGTGATTCCTTGCATAAGATCAGAGTTCTCTGGTGGGCCCAGGTCTATGCTCTGAACAAGGGACTTCCATTCACCCTCCGTCCATCAGACCAGACCATAACTACAGATGCTTCAGACGTAGCCTGGGGCACCCACCTAGAAGGCAGATGCACCCAAGGTCTCTGGGATGCTCAAATACTACCCTTGCACATCACCCAAAAGGAAATGATAGCAGTGCAAAACTTTCTGGCATCCTTCAAACCCTACCTCAAACCAGGGGTTCTTCTCATAAAAACAGACACCACAGTCATGTGGTACATCAACAAACAGGGAGGGACTCAATCTTACCCCCTGTACAGACTAGCCATGAACCTGTGGCTAGCAGCCTCATCCATGGGACTACATCTTATAGCCCAATACCTACCAGGCATCAGTAACACCCTAGCAGACCACTTAAGCAGAAACCTGCTGGACCCACATGGATTGCAAATCCACAGAGGCATTTTTCTGCAAATTACCCACACATGGGGGCCCCACCAGGTGGACATCTTTGCCTCTCATTTAAATCACCAAGTACAGAAATTCTGCACCAGGGAGTACCATCACCTGGCCTGGAAGGTCGATGCATTCCCACCTCTTCCTCTCATTCCAAAAGTATTAGTCAAGATAAGGGAGGCAAAACCAAAAGCAGTACTCCTTGCCCCAGATTGGCCCAGACAGCATTGGTACCCACTGCTGTGCAGCCTCTCTCTCCAGCTCCCCTGGCAGCTACCTCTGATACCTCACCTGTTATCCTGGGGGGGGGGGACAATTCTGCACCCAGACCTTCAAACACTCAGCATGGCTTATTCTACCATAACCAACAGGAAATCTGTGCTAAGCAAGAAAGTCCTTGACATCATCACAGCAGCCAGAAGGCCCAGCACCAGAAAATCTTACGCTGTAAAATGGAAAAAAGACTCTGCTCCTGGAGCCAGTCCAAGGGGTAGACATTCATCTGCCCTCCATTCCTCTTATTCTAGATTATCTGGCTGAGCTTCTTAATAAGGGTCTCTCCTTCTCCTCTATAAAGATCCATGCCTCTGCCATCTTGGCACACTTTGATACAGAACAGCCATTGTTCTCACACCCTCTTACCAAACAATTCCTTAGAGGAGCCTCCAATATCAGACCTCCCAGGAGACAGCCCACCCCAGCCTGGGATCTGAACTATGTTGTAGAAAAGCTTACTCTGCCCCACTTCGAGCCTGCAGCATCCTCAGAATTAAAGTACCTGTCTTGGAAGACTGCCTTTCTCCTGGCTATCACTTCAGTCATGAGAGTGTCAGAGCTTCAAGCTTTAATGGCCATCGAGTCATTTATCATCTTACATGCAGACAGGGTCTCCCTGAGAACAAACCCCTCCTTCTTGCCAAAGGTGGTTTTGGATGTTACCCTCAACCAGGCCATCCACCTGCCCACCTTCTTCCCTAACCCTCGGAACAAGGGGGAAAGGATACTGCATTATTTGGATGTGCACAGGCAACTCAGTTTTTATCTGGATCGCACAAAGACATTCAGGAAAACTGACCTGCTGTTGGTCAGGTTTAAAATGGGCACAGTGGAAACCTATATCCAAACAGACCATTTCCAAATGGATAACACTCTGCATCCAATTTTTCTACTCTTTGCATGGGTAACCACCCCCTATGACCATCAGAACCCATTCCACTAGGGCAACCTCTACTTCCACAGCATTCCTTAGAGCGGTACCCACCAAGGACATACTGGAAGCTGCCACATGGACTTCAGTCCACACCTTCACCAAACATTACCATCTGAATCTATTCTCAAAAGCTAGGGCTGGGTTTGCCTCTGCAATTATGCAGGGCATGCTCTCCCAATCTTAAGTTTCTATCATCCTTCCACCCTTCTCCTCAGCATTGGGAATCTTCACAATGGTGATGACTGCAGCAGTGAGAAATGAAGAACATAGTACAGTTGTGTACACTAACTGTAAATGTAGATGTTCGACTGTTCTCACTGCAGCAGTCATGCTTTCCCTCGCTCCTTCCCCCTGATGTCTGTTGTCCTTAGAGAGACACATTCCTATGAGGGTCTCCGACCCCAGGACTACTAATAATTATTAAAATTGGACTTCTTTGGGCAAGAAAAACTGAGGTAATGGTGTTGCCGGCTCTCCTTTATAGCCCGGATGACCTGTCATCACCCAGCAAGCAACAGCAGGCGACGCACAAAACTTTGACTCTTGTATTCGGACAGACTGAGGGCTACCACAGCATGGATAACCCAATGGTGATGACTGCAGCAGTGAGAACACTTGAACATCTACATTTATGGTAAGTGTACACAGCTGTACTTTCCTATATGCTGCATCCCTTATATAGGTCCCCTCAAATTATCTATAGTATGATCACATTTATTCTCACTAGAACTAATATACAATTGTCAGCCATGGGATAGGTAAGACCAATCAGGAAATGTTGATTCAAGCACCAAATGGGAAATTGGCTAAGCTTAAAATGTCCTCCAAGTGAACATATGTTGTGGTAGTAAATAGTTTTAAAAAATTGCCCTTTTTAGATCAGTAGGTGCCCCTCTCACCCTCCACCCCCCCCCAGTCTTCAACAGCTTCCAGAGCCTCTGATTAAATTCTTACCAGGGATAGCACCCACAACTCTTCTGGACATGGGTAGTCATTACTATGTGTAATCCTTGGTATTGACTAGAGTATCTATGGTATTACACTGGGATAAAATGGCTAGGCTTTAAATAAGCTCTAGGTCAATAGCCTAGTAACCTCCTCTGGTCCTAGAATACCCAGACGTTTGTTTGGGTTATGGTTTTATTTCCTGAGCTGTTGGATCAGGTTATTTTGAAAGATTGTGGCATTGTTTAGATGTGAAGATCATATATTTTGTTTTATGAAGGATTTAAAAGTAGACTGGCATCTTTTAGCGAAGTTTCAAAAGCAGTGAAGAATTGTGGGTGATGTCCTGAAGTCTTGGTTAGACAGGATTGCAAACAGAAAGGATGAGTCATCAGTATATTGAACTATGTTAGTGAGGTGGGAGGCAGTATGTAGATTGTTTATAAAAATGGTGAATAAGAAGGGGCACAATATTTATCCTTGTGATATACCAATAGTAATTTTAAGGAAGGAAGGCTAGAGATGGCCTGCACCTGTTGCCCTTGGGATTCCGGATACTGGCAAAGGCTCTTGCCACCCCTATAGTGCCTTTTTTTAGGCAAGGTTAAAATAACAATTTCACCACCGTAACAGGTACAAGCAAGCAAAATCTGAGGGTAATGCTACTCAATGCTAGAAGTCTAAACCTCAAAATGCACTCACTCGAGGCACTCCTTAAAATGGAGAACATCGACATCTGTGCAGTGACAGAGACCTGGTTCAAAGCTCCAGAGAGCACCCCTGTGTTACCAGGCTATAATTCATACCACACCTTTCGGCCACCTAACCCGGAACGAAGCACTAAAGGTGGAGGCATGTCCATATTCATTAAGGATATCCACAGCTCAAGGCTAGTTGCACAGCATAATGCATCCGAGATTATCCAAGTACAACTAACTCTGGGCAAGACTGCAATCCAAATTATAGCTTGCTACAGACCCCCCACCATGCCCCAGGATTCCCACTCCTCATTTCTTGATACACTGGAAAGTATTAGGGTACAACCCAACACCCTAATAATGGGAGATTTCAACTATCCCACCATTAACTGGGAAAACTACTCATGTACCAACTCTTTTGCTCAACGTTTTCTTGAATTCATAAATTCCAATGCCTTGGATCAACTTATTCACACCCCCACCAGGGGCAGCAATATCCTAGACCTGGTCATTACCAACATGGGCAACTGGTGTTCCACACCAGAGGTCAATTCCTCGTTGGTCAGATCCGACCACAAGCTAATCACCTTAGACATCCACATCCCGCCCCCATCCCCAATTAGGGAAACCACCATAAAAAACTTCTCCAAAGCCAACTTTACACTTCTTAAGACAGAAGTGGCAAACTTCATGACACCCATGCAGACGGACAATAGAGGTACAACTGCTGAATCCTACACAAATGCACTTTATAAGCACTTACACGAGTGTATGGATCATGCTATCCCTAATAGAACCAAGATGCTATCCTCCAAAAAAAGGAAGCCAATCTGGTGGTCCTCTGCCATAAACAAACTCTACAACAGAAGAAAGAAACTGCTGCAAAAAAAAAAGAGTAAAATCCCATGACTGGAGGAACTCCCTGGTCAACCTCAGTAAGAAGCTGAGATCCCTCATAAAATCCTCCGAAGCTAGTTACGAAAACAAAATTGCCACTGACTCTAAAGACAACCACAAAGCATTCTATAGCTATGTCAAGTATCTCAATGGCAACACTCAGATCTGCTCTGAGTTACAGTACAATGGCAATAAATATACAGAACCAACTGATATTGCCAACATCCTGGCAGATAGATTCAGTGCTAACTTTACCCCTCTCTCACCCCTTAGACAGCCCATCTCTATACCGGAAGAATGCAAAGTTCCTGTAATCACGGCTGCACAGGTAAAAAACACACTCTCCAAAGCCAAGAGCACAGCATCCACGGGACCTGACAATATCCCAGGCTGCGTTCTTTACGAACTACAGAATGAACTGGCACCCTACCCTAAGTACCATGTTCAATCATAGCCTCACCTCAGGCTTTGTGCCCACTGAATGGCACACTGCGATGGTTATCCCACTCCACAAAGGGGGAGCCACGACGACCACGGGAACTACTGCCCCATTAGCCTGATGAGCCTGGTCTGCAAGGCCATGGAACGTATCATCATGGAACTCATAAACAAAGACATTGGTAATCTCCAAACTCTGGACACTACCCAGTTCGGGTTTGTAAAAGGCTGATCATGTCTCCTAAACCTGATTGACTTCTTTGAAGCAGTCACCAAAGCCATAGATGACGGTAAGGTGGGTCACACAGCTTATCTAGGTATCGCCAAGGCTTTCGACACCATCCCCCACTCTGGAATTATAGATAAGCTCACTAAACTAAGTATAAATCCCTATGTCACAAGATGGGTTGACAACTGGCTCATGGACAGAACCCACACTGTGAAAGTAGCAGACTCCAAATCCGACTTCAGACCAGTGACAAGTGGAGTATCACAGGGTTCAGTCCTGGGTCCTCTCCTGTTTGGTATCTACTTCTTTGAAGTACAGGCTAACACAGAAGGTCTTTGGCTAACAAAGTTTGCAGATGACTGCAAACTAGGAGCCATAATCGAAACTTCTAATGATGTGGACATACTACAAAAGGGCAACACTGAGACAGATGCCTGGTGTCAAAGCCATGGCCTGAAGTTCAATGCCAAAAGGTGTATTGTTATCCCCTTTGGTAAAAACTCTGTACCCATAAACTATCACATAAGTGGTAGTCTACTTAACGATGAAAGTGTGATAAGAGACCTTGGGACACAGGTGGACAGTAATCTCTCCTTTGATAATCACATCACCACAGTGGTTAGGAAATCCTTCTACATGGCTCACCTCATCACAAAAGGTTTCTCAGCTAGAAAAAAAAGAGGTCATTGTTCCCCTCTACTCATCACTCATTAGACCCGTTATAGAGTACAACGCCCCTTTTGGTATGTACCTCACAAGACATCTGCAACAACTGGAAAGGCCACAGAAATACCTCACAAAGAGGATTACTGGCCTCAAACAAATGCCATACGCAGACCGTCTCAAACAACTCCAGCTTTACTCCATCGCATTTTGCCTACTCAAAGGCGATCTCTGCCTAACATACAAAGCTGTGTCAAACCCAGAGCTGTTGGACATGCTCCACTTAAAGAAATCCCAATCCTTCCAAGGTACATGCTCCAGGGACCTAAACCTTGTCACCACAATAAACAGAACATGCTGGAGGGATAGATTCCTGTCCCAGAGACTTCCCATACTCTGGAACAGACTACATATCTATGTCAAACGGAGCTCCTCATTAGCACTCTTCAAGAAAAATCTTGATGATTGGATGGGAAATAGGAAATTTACCACAGGGATCACTTCTTTGGCTCTGCTCGACAGGGGCACAGGAAAATAATTTTCTTGGGTGGTGAAAGCCAGGGTACCTTTTTGGCTAGGCTTATGTAGGCCCTAGGGCTAATAGCCTAGTACCTACCTATGAACCTATAAGGAATAGAGATTTTATTTCAACTTGACTTCTTGCTGACTCTCAGTCAGATAGCTATGGAAGCATGATAGAGGATTTAGTGAGGCAGAAGGAAGACAGTTCAGTAAGAAGATATTGATGAGATACGATGTAAAATGCTTTAGCTAAATATGAGAATAGTGAAGGCTCCAGGTTATCATCATTCCTGTGTTGGTTTAGGATACTACTGACGTTGATGAGAGCAGTGGTAGTACTATGGCAAGGTCCAAAACTATGATGGGTTTTGGAGAGAAGGTTGTTGAGTTAATGTACTGCATAAGTTGTGAGTGAATGCATTTTTCTAGTATTTTTGATACAGAGGATACTATGGCAATATATCCATAACTAAAAAACTCTGTTCAGGATCCACATTTGTAGAGTGGTATTATATAGGATTTTTTTACAGGTGGATGGGACATACCGTTCAGATATGGATCAGTGTATCAGCATGAATAATAGGAAAGCTTGGCATCAGATGCTGTTTTTAGGTAATCTGCTGGAAGATGGTCAGCAACCAATGAGCCCTATCAAAGGCAGAGAACACCATTTTCATGTGACCTGATAGTATCCCAGGCTGTTTTCTGCACCATCTCCAGCAAGAATTAGCCTCACCATTGAACACCCTATTCAACCATAGCCTAAGTACAGGCTTCCATTCCAGCTGAGAGGAGAATTGCCATTGTCATCCCCTTGCACAAAGGTGGTGCCACTACTGACCTGGGAAACTATCAACCCATTAGCTTGACAACTCTAATCAGTAAAGCCTTGGAGCATATTGTTATGGATCTCATAAACAAGGACAAAGGCAATCTCGAAGCACTTGACCCCACCCAATTCAGATTCGTCAACAGCAGATCTTGCCTGTTGAACCTGGTTAACTTCTTTGAGACTGTCACCAAGGCCCTGAATGAGGGAAAATCAGTACATACAGCTTACCTTGACTTGACCATGGCCTCTGACATAATCCTCCACTCAGGTATCATTGAAAAGCTAACACAACTTGGACTAAATCCCTTTCTCATTGTCAAAGGAAAAATATACTTTAAAAATGATCAAAACACGGTAGGTTCAGGTTAAGGCACTTTAATCTTGCAGCAAGGAGACAGAAACGTGCTATTACAGAGTTTGTCTAACTAGAAACAGGAAATACTTTCATTTTTGTACACTTTCTAATAAGACATTGCCTACCAAGCTGACGTAGCAAATTACAAGTCTTTTCATCATCACTTATTGACCATTAGTCTCATGAATTTCTGCTGATTTATCAATTTTTGTGAGAAACTTCCTAAGGAAAACAACGTGGCCTTGGTTACCACCAGTTAGATACATGTTATGTTACCATTCAAGGTACTATGGCTAATTCAACCACAAAGCTAGCAGTTCATTTCTCTAATAATCCTTTGTCTACATTATCTCTAAGCTTCTGCAGCTGTACATGTTCTCATATTTCGAACAGAGCTGATTGTTTAGAATCTTTACATTTACAGAATATAGCATTGTTCATTCATTCATTCCTGACCTAGCAGATAAGCACCTGCTTCTCAAGTACATTTCCAAAAGGCATAAACATGAATATTGCTGTGCTAGCAATTACTAGGTCAGAGGGCATCTTGCAAGTTACAGAAAGCACACTGCAGTTTCAAAAAGCATCTTTTCAGTCTCATATGAAACTCAATTTATATATAAAACAGTGCATATAAAATAGAATGAAAAATGAGTTAACTCTTTTAACTACTAATTAGCATTAAGCATACACACATTAATACATATTTTTCTAACATTTCCCCCCTGTTAATACTTTTTAATTCTATTTTCAAAAAGAATAAACAGTTTGCTTCTTTTCCTAACCTCTTCCAATCAGGATTTGCAGTTAAGAAAGTCATTCAGTTTAAACTTTATGAAAGTGTTTCACATTCTAGCAGCTCCTCAAATTCAGTACTCTGATACATAGTCTCAGAAATTGATATGTCTATAAATTCTTTGATTAATTTCTTCATGCAGGGGATTCCACAACAAACACAAACTCCGATTAGGAGTAATCCCACACCAATGGCAATCAAGATGTTTATTAGGATGGAACCCCACCCCTCCCAAACAAATTCTGGAAAAAGTCCGTCAGAGGGTTTGGGCCTGGTTTGGTCATGGCCGACACTTGCTGAATTACCTCAAGGTGGTCATTAATTTTGTGCTGATGATCTGGAATAAACGCACAGCATTCTTCTTTGATTAAAGCGCACGTCCCACCCCTCACCGCTAGGGTGAAGTCAAGAGCCATTCGGTTCTGGAGCACTACAGTTCTCATTGCATTCAGTTAATCAGTTATCAGTTCAAGAGCAGAGAAAGTTTCATTACTCATCACTTCGAGAAGTTTAGACAGTTTTCGCAGCTCCCAAATCTATTTAACTGCACCATATGCAGGTAATATGCCTGCCCACGATATGACAGCGTCACTCAAGTCCATGTGCGTAAGTTTGGTACCCACACTATGATGGCCTTTCCAGCCTGCCTCGATCTGTCCCATTGGATTCTCAGGTTTTTTAACAGTCTTCTTGGTCACATCTCGGGTATTTCGAATATTTCCCTGAGGCAAGACTGCAGTGTGTTGTATGGCCGGGACCAGGTATCCCAAAAAACAACTGCCGGACCAATTCTCAGGTAACCATTTATATGCTTTTTTACCACACACAAAATAACAGTCCTCTACTTTAGTGGTTACTTTGTTACGAAATGACTGCCCTGCATGAAACATTTTCTTATCTATTACAGATAACTGTTTAAAAAGTACAGGATTACGTTGTACCTGGTCAAGAGTCTTATACATAGATTTAAGAAATGAGTTATAATCTGTACTACAAGATCCACCTAGATCGTTTGCTTTTGTATAACATTTATATTGTACGGTCACATTACACTTGCTCCAACCCACTTGTATGGTATCATTCTTATAAAAACATACAATTTCCTTTTGTGTCACAGGCAAATACAGTGCTACCTTATCATATGTTTTAATAGCTACTGTGTCAAAAACCAGATTTTCCCAGGTCTCATTGACCCCTAGGAGGATAGCAGTCATTAATAACCCCCGTATGCTGTTGGTATGGCTGTGCAGATCCAGCAGTTCGAAACATTAAAAGTCTCAGCATACACACGTGTAATTGCCTGATAAGTGTTAAAGTTCGGGTGCCAGTCTATATTTGGCCCATCACGTTTAATCAGTTCAACTTTTGTGGCAGGAAAAAGGAAAGGCCACAACAAAAAGAACAATGTAATTAACATAGCTATCAAAATGATCATGCAAGTTTTGTGAAGTTGTTCAATGTCTCTATTCACTCTATACCTGGCCATTTTGTTCTAGTTGCACACCAGTAACAAGGTTTTTGTCCAGTTCAAAGTTCTTAACCAGTTTACAGTGTGTCAAATGAATCCAGGATGCTCGCTCTGCGATCTTGACTGCAGTGGGTGTCGACAGTAGCACCTGGTACGGCCCTTCCCACTTCGGAGAACTCCAGTTCTTTTTCTTCACAATCTTCCCAGACCCAGGTGCCTGGGGCTACTGCTGCTTCCGATTTCGGTTGCTCTTTATCTGAAACAGAATTTAACTGCAAAAGTTTGTTATTCAAAAATCACCTCATATACCCTGCAAGTGAACTGTCAGCCTCCTGCTCTGCAGACATGAGAGGTTTCCACTGAGGTGTATAATATGCCCTCCCAAACAAAACTTCAAAAGGAGTTAATCCCTTTGCATTTGGAACAGTTCTCATGCTCAACAGTGCCAGAGGTAAACAGTGCACCCAGTTCTTTTGTGTCTCACTAATCAATTTCCTAAGTTTATTCTTCAATACCCCATTGTGCCTCTCTACTAATCCTGCAGATTGGGGGTGGTACGCACAGTGGTTTTTCAACGATATCCCGAAATAGCGACTAAGTTGTTGTATTGTTTGGTTTACAAAATGCGTACCATTGTCACTATAACTCTTTTCCGGTATGCCAAATCTAGGTATAATTTCTTTAACAAGGACCTTTGCAACAGTAGCTGCATCTGGATTTTTACTTGGAAAAGCTTCCACCCATTTGGAAAACATATCTATAATGACAAGACAGTACTTTTTATTTTCGCATTTGTTCAGTTCTATAAAATCCATACAAATAGTATGAAACGGATACGGTGGTGTAGGGAAACTCCCTTACTTAGGTTTCAATGCCCCTTGTGCATGATGCTTGTTACAAACATGGCATGCTGCACAAAATTTTTTTTGTGTAATTAGTAAATCCATACGTCGTAAACACTCGATTCACTAACTGTACCATCCCCCCTGTTGAGACATGGCTCTGCCCATGGCTCAACAAAGCTGCATATTTAAACAAATTAGATGGTAAGATTGGTTTCTTTTCTTTGGAGATGTACAGTCCCTTTTCAAGGATTGCTCCTCGTTTTATCCACTTTTGTTTTTCTGCAATTGTAGTAAGTGTCTGCATTGTTTTTAACATTTCTAAATCTAAAATCTCAGAAGGTTGTAATTCCTCACTCAAAAGAAAAACTTCTGAAGCTGAAGCTGCCTGTTTTGCAGCTGTGTCAGCCCTCACATTACCTTTTGAAATTCTATCTTGTTGCTTGGTATGAGCTACGCATTTGCAAATAGCTACTTTTTGAGGTAACTGAATAGAGTCTAACAAATCTAAAATAAATTATGCATGGTTAATTGGTTTACCAGTAGATGTTATCATTCCTCTATTTTTCCACTGCTGCGCAAAAACATGTACAGTAGAAAAAGCATACTGGCTGTCAGTAAAAATATTTACTTTCTTACCTTCTGCTAAGGTACATGCCCTCGTCAAGGCAATCAACTCTGCTGCTTGTGCAGATAAGTTGTGTGGTAAAGACTTCGTTTCTAAAATCTCGGTATCAGAAACGACTGCATACCCCACTAGATTCTGTCCTGTAGGACCCCTCCTGCACGAGCCGTCTACATAGTATGTCACCTCGGCATCATCCAAGGGAACATCTGTAAGGTCTTATCTAGGTAGTGTCTTTTGCTCAATCTCCTACAGGCAGCAGTGTGGTTTGCCATCTGCAGGGGTTGGGAGCAAGGTTGATGGATTCAAAGTTGTGCATCGTCCAAATGTCATATGAGGTTGGCTCAACAGTATAGTCATACAGGAAAGATATGCTTCTTTTTCTTGCAGTAAAATGATTGCGACTGCATGAGGCACTCTCAATGTGAGAGGGTGGAACAACACTACTGAGGCTGAAGTCTGCACTGCCATTGCAGCTGCAACTACTGCTTGTACACAGTGGGGCAAGGATCGCGCCACTGGGTCTAACTGTGATGAATAGTAAGCTATGGGGCGTTGTCTGTCCCCATGCTGCTGTGTCAACACTGATGTCATTTAACCTTGCTTACAGTCTACAGTTTGGAAAAATCACTTATGATAGCTTGGTAATCCTAAAACTAAGGAAGATGCTATCAGTTGTTTTAGCTTGCAGAAAGTTGCTTCTGCTTCTGGTGTCCACTGTAATAAATCCTGTGCTGCCATCGGCTTTTTGAATATCAAATTAGTCAGCGGAGCAGATTCCAAGGCATAATTTGGTATCCAACTCCGACAAAAGTTAGTAGTTCCCAGGAAGGACATCATTTCCTTCTTGGTAGTTGGTTTAGGTGCTTGTAATATTGCTGTTTTTCTGTCTTCATCTAATATTCTGCCTTCTTTGGATATTATATATCCCAAGTATTTTACCTGTTTTTTCCAAAGTTGCAGTTTGTTCTTGTTTACCTTGTGTCCTTGAGTAGCTAAAAATTGTAATAATGCTATGGTATCTTCTCTACATTCTTGCTGGGTGGGGGCTGCCAGCAGAATGTCGTCTACATAAAGTAAAATCTGACTACCTTTCAGTGGGATAAATCCCGTCAGGTTACTTGCCATTTCTTGTGCAAATATCGTTGGGCTTTCACAATATCCCTGTGGTAGTCTCGTATATGTATACCGTTTCCCCTGAAATGTAAATGCAAACCAATGTTGGCTGTCTGGGTGTATCGGTATCGTGAAAAATGCATTGCTAATATCTACCACTGAAAAATACTTCTGCCGAGGTTTTAAATCATTCAGTAAGGTGTGTGGATCTGGCACCGTTGGTGCCCTGGGTATAACTGCGTCATTTACAGCCTGTAAATCTTGGACCATACGCCATTCCCCGTTTGCTTTCCTAACAGGAAATAAGGGTGTATTACATGGTGACTCGGGAGATTCTATTAAGACTCCTCCCTTAAGTAAGGCTGCTATTATAGGTTTGATCCCTATCTCTGCATCCTTTCTCAAGGGATACTGTCTTTTCTGAGGTCTAAATGCTGATTTTGGTGTAATAGTAACTGGTCCTGCTGTATGAATAAGTCCTACATCTGATTTCCCTGTTGACCAGAGAGTCTCTGGTATGTCTCGTAAGGCTTTTTCCTCTTCCTCCAGTAAGAGTAATACTCAGCTATCCTCACTTGCCTGTGAGTGCACAGCTGGGTGTGTCTGTGTTATCCAATTCAATTTCTGCTTCTGTACTCCTTGTTCAGAGAGTTCTAACTCTGTCTGTTTTTCCCACCTCATGACTTTTTCTCCTAAGTCTGCCCACTTCAAATTTCTATTTTTAGTTAAGCTCACGTGTGGCAATCGATTAGATTTGTAAAGTGCTAAAAATTCCTGGGGCAATGAACAGCTTATTACACTGTTCCCTTCTGTGTCCCAGTACAAATTTCGTAATACTAGCCTATTTGCGTGGTTTTTGAACAACTCTTGCTCATATTCTTTATCAGGTCCTGGTCTGTTACAGTAATATAGAGTACAATGCAACAAATGCTGTTTGTCAGTGTCAAGGGAGGGTGATTTACTGATGGCTACATTCATCAGTTCTTTGGTTACTGCCCCTGGACCGGTCGTAACCAAGTCCTGGCTGTACCAATAATATGTCTCACCCTCCGGTCGCACTACAAAAGTATCCATTTGTCGCTGTGCTTCCATACCCTGCATGGTTGGAACTACGGCTATGTGAAATATCTGCAATAAGTCTCTGTCCAAGAGATTTACTGGGCATTTTGCAGAAACAACAATTTTGCTTTTCTAGGTCATTCCTGCAATGGGGTCAGTTATTGCTATGTCATGGGAGAGTGGCTCCCGATACAGCTGTCCATTAGCTGCTTTCGCTAGTATGTAATCTGGTGATTCTGAATCTTCTGGTAGTTTGGAAGGATGTATCAGGGTCCGTGAAGCCCCTGAGTCACACAGAAATTTGACTTCCCTCCCCTCTACCAGAAGCGTAACTTCCGGTTTTGTGTCTGCTAAGTAGAGCTCTAGGCTCAATAAAGCTAAGTCCAAAATTTCATTTTCTTCATCATCTATGAATTCATGTACATCCTCTACCCCTTCTGTCACATCCTCTATCCTTGCTACCACATTTGCATTTGTCTTTTCCTGTTTGTTCTTATCCAGTGATTCCTGACTATCATATAGTCATTCCTCACCCTCCTTATCTTCCGTAGTTACCTTCTTATTTAGCCTGCAATCCCTTGCCAAATGTCCTTTTTTTCCACATTTAAAACATTCACCCCTTTTCTTTCTTTCTTCAAAATCTTCTGATCGCTTATCAGATTGTTTGTTTCCCTGGGCATTTTTCTTACCCTTTTTCCCGGTTTGTACTACAAAAACTTCTAACCCATCTTCTACTGCAAATACTTGAGCTTTCTTTTTCTTTTTGCTATTAAAATGCCTTTCGGCTTGTCTTGCATATTCAAGTAATGACTGTAATCTACTTGTATGATGATCTACCATGTGCTTTGTAATAAAGCTGCTAATGGGAGTAATGCTGCCTTTTAAGAATGCATTCTTTAGCTGCTGCTCATATGGGGAATCATGTGTTTGATCTTCAGGTACCTGCATTCCACAATGGTTATTAAAACATTCTAATAATCTAGCATAATATCTATCAACAGTTTCACCTTCTTGTATGCACTGATTAATGCAAGTCCAATCAGCCCTAGGCTTCCATTTTTCAGAGATTCGGTCTGTCAGACCTTTTACTCTGTTATCCAGTTCTGCATTATTATTTGGGAGTGGTCTGAGCTCTGCGTCACGGGGATTCCAGTTGCCACTGAACATGTGCCAATCTGGACCTACAATTTGCCTAACTACTTTTTCTACTTCTTCTCCATTCAAATGGTAACTTAATCTCATGCCCTGTAAGTCTTCTAAGAATTTTCTAAAATTAACTTTCGGATGGGGAATTCCCTCTGTGGCTTTCTGGATATCTTCCGGTGTCCACGGTCTATAAACTAAAAGAGTCGGATCCTGTCCTGCCTGTGGATTTAGTACTTCTATGAGTGGACATATCTCTTCCTCACTCATAGCTTGTGAATTTCTATTCATTTCATATAATTCAATCTCCCCTCTCAAGTTGCATGTTCGAGACCTAGTCTCGATAGGATCCCTGACAAACGGTTTTGATTTTGCAGGAACAGCTGGGTATAGCGGAGGTGGATCAGCTTGTCCACTCGCTTCATATTCTGGTAAGGGAAGCGGAGGGGGCGGAGGAGGGGCTGTTGCTATTACCAAGTTATTATCTTCTTTGTCTAAGAACATTGCTTTTGAAATTTTAATCTTTTGTTCTCTGCGATTTGCTACCTCAAGCCACCTATGTGCCTGAGGGACTCCTAATTGCCGCTGCTTTTTTAGCTGACCTTTTGCGTCTGTTTTAAGTTGTCTGACGAGTTTAGTAAGTGAAGATTTATCTAAATTACCATCAAATTTGTATTTCTTAACACATTTCATATAGTACTTAACATTATCGGCACGCTGTAATTGCATATATTTCGCGTCTTCGGTTAGGGGCGGGTCTCAGGAACTTTTCGTGCACTGATTTCCCATGTTGCCTTAGCTAAGCTGTAAATTGTTACGTAACCCTTCTTATCACATGGTACCATGGTTTTACACCTTTTCACAGTTTATCTAGAATAACTGTCTACCTATTCTAATGTTCATCGTGCATACAGCTGCAGTCATAACAGATGGGTTCTCCTGCCGTCAGGCGGGTCCTCGGTCGGCCGAATTCCAAAGCCTAGGTCCGGCGTCGGTTGTCGTCGCTTCTTCCCTGACATCAGTGCGGCAGGGGTATAAAAGAACCAGCCGACGACATTTTCTCCAGTCTTTCTTGCCGAGCGGTGCCCGAAACAGAAGCAGTTCACAAGTGCCGGTCGGCCAGCTCCTGAAATTACGAAAATTTGGAAACCGAAGTCTTCTTGAAAGCTAAGTACCCCGTTGGGGAAACTTTTCTTGCCTCAGACCGATGTCAGACAAAGTTAATAATTGTATTTTATGTGGGAATCAAATACCGCATAAGGATTTCCATTCCCTCTGTATACCTTGTTTAGGCCCAGACCACGACGTCTCGGTCTGTCGCTTTTGTGCTACATTCAACAAACGCACCATTAAGTGTCGGGCGGAGTTCGCCCAGCATTATTTTGGAAAAACATTTAACTACGTTATGTCATCGGATACTCCAACTACAGTTTTGTCTAAAAAATGCAAAGATAAGGACCGACACTCGAGGTCCGCGGCCTCTACCGACACCACGCCAAAGCTGACTACACGTGGTCCGGTTCTCAGCGATGCGCCTACGCAGCCCCTGACTACCGACGACACTTCATTGGCGGTGTCTCCTGTGCCCGAGGTCGCAGGCTCCTCGGCCCACACCCAGACTACAGATACCGAAGCCACTCCTGGAGTTGAACCTCAAAATGTGGATAGGTCTACCTCCACTCAAGGTGTCTTCAGACCTTCCTCTTCCTTTTCCATTAAGGCCTTCACTAAGTCTAAAGCAGCCATGCATTCTAAGAGACAAGCTACACAGGGCCCATCTCCAGGCCCCATGCCTAAAAAGCAGATGCTTAAAATGGCTGACGATTTAATTTCTCTTATCAGGAGTTCTCAACCTCCACCGGACAAAAGGCCCAAAGTGGAGGAAGAATCCCCCTCCTCTGATCAGGGCTCCATTATTTCAGAGCACTCTGATGATCAGGAACATTCTTGCTCCCCTTTTGAAGACTCTGATGCAGAGGAGTCCATTCCTTCTGTATCCACCCCCAGAGGATTATTCATTTGGGGAAACTTTGCATACCTTAAGGCAACACTTCCACTGGGAAGGCCAGGATTATTCAGATTCCAAGAAAAGGCTTAGGGAATTTCTCTTGCTACCTCAGCACAGGCCTCTGGCTATACCCCCTGTCTTGAACATCCCAGATGATGTTTACTCGGAGGCCTGCCTTAACCCGGATTCTCTGCAGGTACTACAGGGTTCCTGACTCACACCAGTTCCTATATAAAAGCCATACTGCTGACCCAGAAACCATCTCACAGGGCTCCAAGGGAATTAAGGCCTCCACTGCTAAAAATCCATTACCTTCCGAGTGAGATTCCAGATCCTTAGAAAGGTGGGGAAAAAAGGTATATACCTCGGCTACTTTAACCATGAGGGCCTTAAACTGTCAGTTCCGTATGCTAAAATACCAACAGTTTTTGTTATCACAATTGAAAAGTAAAATGTCACAACCTGAACAACCAGACTTGAAGGAGTTGCAGGATTTGATGCATAGTGCAGAACAAGTGGGTAAGCATACCTTACAATGTGGTTTTGATGCTCTAGAGGCCTCATGTAGAGCTGCTGTTACAGGATCAGTCATACGTAGACATGCCTGGCTTAAGGAACAAACCTTGCCTGATCATGTCAAAGCTAAACTACTAGATGCCCCTCTACAAAAGGATGTATTATTTGGTGATAATGCTGAGGAGGTATTAAGGAAAATGGAGGAAAAGGCTAAATCAATGCAAACTGTGAAAGATTTTCTACAGGTACAACCCCCACGTTTCAGTAGAAATTGGCCTTCCAAAAATTGGTCCTTTCCAGCCACGGACAGACCCCAGAGAGGTAGATACAGGCGCCCGAGGGGCAGAGGACAATCCCAAGGATCGTTTAGAGGCAAACAATGGCAAGCTCCTACACAAAGAGGTGGTGAGGATACCTCGCAATCATTCAGAAAGCAAGCCCAATGACTTTCCCCTTTGCATGCCATGCAAGATTCAAATGGCAGCACCCTTAGGAGGAAAACTGGCATTATTTTCAAAAAATTGGCATATTGTCACAAAGGACAAATGGATCCTGGACATTATAAGCAGAGGCTACAGATTCCATTTTCACACCCTTCCAAAAATGAGAGGCATGCCAAATCTGCCACACAATCAAAGGGCAGAGGCACAAAAACAAATTACAGATCTTATAGACATGAAAGCTATTCAAGAGGTAATGACGCATACGAACAAGGTCAAGTTTTTATTCCAGACTATTCCTGGTACCAAGGAAGGGAAAAGATTGGAGACCTATATTGGACCTATCCATCCTAAACACTTTCTTAATCGTACCAAAATTCAAGATGCTCACATTACAGCAGCTTCTTCCCATGCTGGGCAAGGAGTCTTGGCTGGTAACATTGGACCTCAAGGAGGCATACCTGCATGTCCCAATCAGACAAAATTGCAGAAGATACCTCAGATTTCTTGCAGGTTCACCCCATTATCAATTCTCTGCATTGCCCTTTGGCTTATCTACTGCGCCCAGAGTATTCACGAAATGCCTGGCATCAGTAATTGCCTACTGCAGACTTCAAGGGATACAGATATACCCATATTTGGATGACTGCCTGATCCAAGCGGACAGCAAGCACATTCTTCTGAAACATCTGGCTTTTGTGATAAGGTTGTTGAATTCTCTGGGATACACAGTCAACAAAAAGAAGTCAAGGCTAATACCCTCTCAGAAAATAATTTTCCTGGGTGCCAACTTGGACACAAACACCCAGATGGCCTACCTTACGCCAGAGTAGCAGGGGCAACTAACGCAATACTTCAAAGCACTAGCAAATTACACCAGGCTGACTGCAAGGAAAATCCTGCAGGCTCTGGGATTCATGGCATCTTGCATCTTACTAATCCCATGTGCAAAGCTGCATATGAGGAAACTTCAATGGTACCTGAAAAACCTATGGTCTCAACACAGCCACAGTTTGGAAACAATAATACCACTAGTTCCATGTCTACAAAAGGAATTTCTGTGGTGGGCTCAAGCATGCCAAACAAACACAGGTCTCCCATTCAGCAAGCCTCAAACAAATCAAGTCATCACAACAGACGCCTCGGACTATGCCTGGGGGGCGCACATGGCAGATCAGTGCATTCAGGGCAAATGGTCCCAAAAAGAAAAGCACCTTCACATCAATCAAAAGGAAATGCTAGCAGTAACAAATGCTATTACAGCTTTCAAAGACCTTCTGCATCCAGGTCAACTATTGATAAGGACAGACAATACCACAGTAATGTGGTACATAAACAAACAGGGAGGAACCCATTCATACCACCTGTGCAGCTGGCCATGTCACTTTGGAACATGGCCCTGGATTACAAATCGAACTTCAAGCACTGTACTTGCCAGGCAAGGAAAACACGCTGGCAGGCAATCTAAGCAGGAATATGACAGATCCACACGAATGGAAGTTGCATCCAAAAGTTTTTACAGAAATAATCCAAGCATGGGGAAGGCCAGACATAGATCTCTTTGCTTCCCACAAAAATCACCAATTGACAAAATTCTGCTCAAGGATTTTCCATCCAAAGGCCTGGAGAGTGGATGCTCTCTCTCTTTCAGTTGGACAGCAATGACAGTTTATGCCTTCCCACCTCTTCCTCTGCTGCCCAAAGTTCTACTGAAAACCAGAGCAGACAGACCACAGATGATTCTCATTGCTCCAGACTGGCCAAGACAACACTGGTACCCACTCCTGAGGAGCCTGACGTTTTCCCCACCATGGCCCCTGCCTCTAATACCTATTCTCCTGACTCAGCACAGCTTCAAAACTCTTCACAGCCAGCTAAAAACTCTCAATCTAGTCGCATGGAAGATTCCTTAGCATCACAACAGACCCTACTCTCCAAGGAGGTGCAGGATGTCATTTTGGAGGCTAGAAGGCCGTCAACTAGAAAAGCTTACTCTGCAAAATGGAAACGGTTTTGTGTCTGGAATGAGAAAAAGGGTCAGGATCCTGTAAAACTGAATTTACCTCAAATACTACAGTATCTAGCTGAGCTGCTAAGCAGTGGACTTTCATTCTCCTCCATCAAAATTCGTGCCTCAGCCATTTCTGCAGAATACAACACTGATCCACCCTTATTCTGTCACCCTCTCTTAAGACAGTTCCTCAGAGGGTCTAAGAATCTAAGATCCCCAAGGAAACAACCAATACCTGCTTGGGATCTCAACTTCATTCTGGAAAAACTGACCGTGCCTCCCTTTGAGCCAGCTGTCTCATCAGATTTGCAATATTTATCCTGGAAAACAGCTTTCCTTCTGGCTATTACCTCAGCTCGTAGAGTTTCAGAACTACAAGCTCTCATGGCTGTGCAGCCTTTTATCATCTTCCATCAGGATAGAGTTTCCTTACGAACCAACCAGTCCTTTATGCCTAAAGTGGTATCCAGGGTAGCTTTGAATCAGGCCATACACTTACCTACCTTTTATCCTAATCCTCAAAACAAAGGGGAGAGATTACTACATTCCTTGGACATCCACAGACAACTATGTTATTATTTGGTCTAAAAAGTCAAAACTGTTGCACGGAGAAGCAGGACTCTTGAAAAGCAATGTCCATGTATACTCAAAAAGGCTGCCTGTAATGGCACACCATCAACTGTTCTTTAAATTCAAAAGTCAGTTACAAAAAGTCACAACTTGCTATTCAGCACTGTCAGGAACTTCCAATTGCATCAGTTAACTTCACCGAACAATAACTTGTAGACATTCAAATGCACTAATCCAAGCGTTCAGCGAAGTTTAAAGGAAAAGAAAAGTTTATTTAACATCCGGCAAGCGCTTTCAACAAGGTCTTCTTCAGGCCGTTATACAATTTTCAAAAACTTTCACATACATTTATAGAGGATGTGACATAAACAATCTGATGTCATATTCTGTGCAATTTAAAAACAGTTAAAAATGAAAACATTCACCTAACCATTTAAACACTGTGACATTTAAACACATAGCACTCTTGGTAGGAATAGCAAATATAGCTACTGTTTATAAAAGCATCAAAACTTTTTTGCATCCCTAAAACTATTACAAATAAAATATGTTAGAACTTTAAAATTATAAAACATTCTACTAACCATTTAAAGGCTATTGAGTTAAAATACCTAACATTTAGTTAGGTATGACTTCTTACAAGCAACATTAGCACATGCGTTGACAAATGCCATAGACTACACTATTATTCGCACGATCATCAACAATTACAGTTCTGTGACTGTTCACACTAAAATACCTTGAAAGACTGAATATTCTTCTAAACATTCAGGCATCTTGAAGTAGTATACCTAACATTCCGTTAGGTGTAAAAAATTGTAATATTACCAAGCGCTAAATTCTTGTTACTTATAACACATATAAGACCTACGTGTGTAGGGGGGGTTTGGGATGAAAGAGGAGGGGGGGTGGAATGTGATACTGATAATGGTGTATGAAACAACTGGTGAAAGGTCAGTCATGCCAGACAAGGGGGTGGAATAGAAAGGGTAAAGGGAGTGGGGGAAAAAAAGGGGGGGGATGATGGGAAGGGGCAGGAAAGCAAGGGATGGTAAAGGGTCACATCCTCTATAAATGTATGTGAAAGTTTTTGAAAAATTGTATAACGGCCTGAAGAAGACCTTGTTGAAAGCGCTTGCCGGATGTTAAATAAACTTTTCTTTTCCTTTAAACTTCGCTGAACGCTTGGATTAGTGCATTTGAATGTCTACAAGTTATTGTTCGGTGAAGTTAACTGATGCAATTGGAAGTTCCTGACAGTGCTGAATAGCAAGTTGTGACTTTTTGTAACTGACTTTTGAATTTAAAGAACAGTTGATGGTGTGCCATTACAGGCAGCCTTTTTGAGTATACATGGACATTGCTTTTCAAGAGTCCTGCTTCTCCGTGCAACAGTTTTGACTTTTTGGACTTGGTATTATTTATTTTCTTGTGTGCACGGAGCTTGTTGTGAGTGCTATCTTGTCTTTACATTATGTTATTATTTGGACAGAACAAAGCCTTTCAGAAAATCAGAACAGCTCTTTGTGTCCTATGCTGTAGGAGCTCAAGGAAAGCCAATTTCCAAACAGACAATCTCAAAATGGATAGCCCACTGCATATGCTTTTGCTATTCTTTTCATGGCAAAACTGTACCTACAGGCATCAGATCTCACTCCACAAGGGCCACAGCTACCTCCGCAGCTTTCCTCAGAGGACTTCCTACCAAAGATATTTTGGAAACAGCCACTTGGAGTTCTGTGCATACCTTCTCCAAGCACTACCACCTACCATTATACTCCAAAACTAGAGCAGGCTTTGCCACTGCAGTCTTGCAGGGCATCCTGGCTCCTCCTAGTTCCACCTAGTGCCTACCACCCCATTCTTAGCTTTGGGATTCTACCCATCTATTATGACTGCAGCTGTATGCACGATGGACACAGTACAGTTTTGTACCTACCATAAATGTAGATGTTCGAGTGCTAATACAGCTGCAGTCCAGGTTTCCCTCCCTCCTTCCCCTCTTGGGACAGGCCTATTGGCAAACACCTCCTCATACATACTGATTGGGGTATTCATTTATGGTGTATTTGCTTGCAACTACTGTATTTTGATTATATTGCATTGCTTTATTATATAAATTTATGTATTGCCTTTCTTCTGGGGGCACCTGACATCTGGGGCAAGAAAAACTGAAGAAAATGGCGTCGGCTGGTTCTTTTATACCCCTGTCGCACTGACGTCAGGGAAGAAGCGACGACAACCGACGCCGGACCTAAACTTTGGAATTCGGCCGACCGAGGACCCACCTGACGGCAGGAGAACCCATCTGTTATGACTGCAGCTGTATTAGCACTCGAACATCTACATTTATGGTAGGTACAAAACTGTACTTTTCCCTGATCTATGACAAGACAGTAACCTTTTTGTCCCTGATCTGAGCATGCAAATCTTCCTGACAAAAAACAGATGTCCTTCAAGGATGCATCTGCAGTCCTTACATATGGGTTGTCCTGCCTCAGGCAGCCCTTTGGTCGGCCGGATTCCAAAGTCTGGGTCTGGCGTCGGCTGATGTCGCCCTTTTCCCCGAGGTCAGAGCGCCTGGGGTATAAAGGCGTCAGCCGACGCCATCTTCCTCAGTCTTTCTTGCCGCGCGGTGCCCGAAGCAGAAGCAGTTTGCAAGTGCCGGTCGGCCAGCTCCTGTGATTTCAGCTACCGAAGTCTTCAAAAAAGCTAAGTACCCCATTGGGGACTCTTTCTTGCCTCAGCCGATGTCAGATCAAACGGTTAAAGTTAATAATTGTTTAACTTGTGGGAAACAAATACCTCATAAGGATTTCCACTCTTACTGCTTACCCTGCCTAGGCCCAGACCACGACGTCTCGGCCTGTACAGCCTGTGCTTCCTTCAATAAATGCACTCTTAGGCGTCGGGCAGAGTTTGCAGAGGAATATTTTGGGGAAAATTTCAGTTATATCATGCCGTCGGAGCTTCTGACAGCTCATTTACCCAAAAAACGAAAGGATAAGGACCGACACATGTGGTCCGCAGTTTCGGACGACTCCACGCCTAGGCCTACCGCGAGTGTCTCGGTCTCTACTGAAGCAGAATCTCTACTGCTTCCGACCGACGACACCGCACAGCCGGTAACTTCGGTACCGGAGACCACCACCGGGTCGGTCATGGAATTTCCATCTGAAACCGGTGCTCAGGAAATATCCGACACCATTTCTGTTGATAAAACTACTCCAGCATGTGGGGCAGCCAGGCCTCCTGTATCCATGTCCATTAAGGCCTTTACACGTGCTAAAGCTACTAAACAGCCAAAATCTCTCCCTCCCAAGGCTATTCCTCAGGGATCCACTACTGGTTCACAAATTTTAAGTTTGGCTGAAGACCTTATTTCCTTAATCAGGGGCTCTCAGCCACATCCAGACAGGGGCTCTCAACCACCTCCAGGCAAAAGGCCCAGGGTTGAGCAGACAGATCCCCAGTCTTCTGATGAGGCCTCAGATGACTCTGCCCATTCAGACTACCAGGAGGAGGCCTTTCCGGCCTACGAGGATTCTGATGCAGAGGAATCTATTCCCTCGGCCTCCCCCCCTGAAGAGTTTTCCTTTGGGGAGACCCTTCACTCCATGAGAGAGCATTTCAAATGGCAAGGCCAGGAATTCTCTGATTCCAGGAAGAGGTTAAGGACTTTTTTGCATTTACCTCAGCATAGACCTTTGGCTATTCCTCCTGTTTTAAATGTTATAGAAGATGTGTACTCTGAGTCTAGTATTTCCCCTGACTCCCTTCCTCCGGCTCCTGTCAAAGCCGACAGGTACTACAGGGTCCCGGACTCTCATCTATTCCTTTACAAGGGCCACTCTGCTGACCCAGAAACTATTTCCCAGGGCCCTAAAGGGGTTACAACCACCACTACTAAGAATCCACTTCCTTCTGAAAGGGAATCCAGGACTTTAGAGAGATGGGGTAAAAAAGTGTATACTTCCTCCACACTTTCTATGAGAGCATTAAATTGTCAATTCCATATGATACAGTATCAAGAGTATCTGTTAGATGAATTGCATAAAAAACTAACCTCGCCTGAACCCCTAGATCGCAAGGCGCTTCAGGATCTGGTGCATAACTCCCAGCAGGTTAGCAACCATTTCTTACAGTGTGGTTATGATGCATTGGAAGCTTCATGTAGGTCAGCAATGACAGGTGCAGTCATACGTAGACATGCTTGGCTGAAGGAACAAACACTGCCAGATCATGTTAAAGCAAAGCTTCTGGATGCACCACAAAAGTTATTTGGTTCCACGGCTCAAGAGGTCTTACAGAAATTTGAGGAAAAGGCTAAATCAGTACAAACAGTCAAAGATTTTCTCCAGGTCCAACCACCAAGATTCAGCAGAAATTGGCCTTCTAAGAATTGGTCCTTTCCAGACACAGACAGATTTCAAAGAGGCAAAAACAGGCGTGCCAGAGGTAGAGGGCAAGCTCGAGGCTCCTATAGAGGACGTCAATGGCAGCCTCCTAACCAGAGAGGTAGTACAGGACCTACAACTACTGCACAAGGACCATCTCAATGACTTGACTTTGACTCCGCCAACCAGGGCTCAATTGGAAGCACCTTTGGGCAGAAAGCTATCTTTATTCTCAGAAAATTGGCACATTATTACAAGGGACAAATGGATACTGCAAATAGTAGACAAAGGATACAGATTCCATTTTCATACATTACCAAAAAGACAAGGCATGCCAAACCTGCCACCAAATCAAAGGGCAGAGGCTTTCAAGCAAATTTCCAACCTACTACAAATGAAGGCAATAGAAAAGGTTCCTCTCACAGAACAAGGCCAAGGATTTTATTCCAGACTATTCCTTGTTCCAAGAAAAGAAAAGCAACAGAGGCCTATTCTGGACTTGTCTGCACTGAATACTTATCTCATTGTGCCAAAATTCAAAATGCTGACCTTACAGCAACTCCTTCCCTTGCTGGGCAAGGCGTCCTGGCTGGTAACTCTAGACCACAAGGAGGCATACCTGCATGTCCCTATCAGACAAAGTTGCAGAAGACACCTCAGATTTCTTGCAGGTTCAGAGCATTATCAATTCTCAGCATTGCCCTTTGGCTTATCTACTGCGCCCAGAGTATTCACGAAATGCCTGGCATCAGTAATTGCACATTGCAGACTTCAGGAGATTCAAATATACCCATACCTGGATGACTGCCTTATACAAGCGGACAGCCAACAAACATTGGTAAAACACTTGAACTATGCCATCCACTACTACAGACCTTGGGATACACAGTCAACATTCAGAAATCAAGACTTGTTCCATCCCAACGAATAATTTTCCTGGGTGCAAAACTGAATACAAACACCCAAATGGCTTTTCTCACAGAAGAAAAACAAGAACAATTACCGGATTATTTCAGAAATCTGACAACACAAACCCAGCTGACTGCAAGGAAAATCCTGCAGGCCCTGGGCTTCATGGCATCTTGCATTCTTCTGATTCCACAAGCAAGGCTACATATGAGGAAACTACAGTGGTACCTAAGGAGTCTATGGTCTCAACACAGTCACAGCCTAGAAGCTTTGATCCCCCTCATTCCATGCCTTCAAAAGGAATTTCTGTGGTGGGCACAAGCAAGCCAGTCAAACATGGGCCTGCCTTTCAGCAAGCCACATATCAACCAAACCATTACAACGGGCGCCTCAGACCATGGATGGGGAGCGCACATGGAGGGCAGATGCATTCAAGGACAATGGACACAAAAAGAATTGTGCCTGCACATCAACCAAAAGGAAATGCTGGCAGTGATACATTCAATCGAGGCCTTCGAAAACTTCCTGCGTCAAGGTCACCTGCTCATAAAGACAGACAATACCACAGTTATGTGGTACATAAACAAGCAAGGAGGTACCCATTCCTACCCTCTCTGCAGGCTGGCAATGAATCTTTGGGAACTTTCCCTAAAACTCAATATAGAGCTGCAATCCCAGTTCGTACCAGGAAAGGACAATGTACTGGCGGACAGCCTAAGCAGAAACATCATGGATCCACACGAATGGATGTTGCACCCAGACATTTTTCTTCAGATAGCACAAGCATGGGGAAGGCCGGACATAGATCTTTTTGCCTCCCACCACAACCATCAACTGAAGAAATTCTGCACAAGGACATACCATCCTCAAGCATGGAAAGTGGACGCCCTCTCCTTCAGCTGGAATGCTCTAACAGTATATGCATTCCCACCTCTGCCGTTAATGACCAAGGTCTTACTGAAGATCAGGACAGAGCAACCAAAAGTGATTCTGATAGCTCCGGACTGGCCAAGACAACACTGGTACCCACTGTTAAAGAGCATGTCATGCACAAAACCGTGGCCTCTACCACAATGGCCACTTCTTCTGACACAGCACAATTACAAAACTCTGCACTCCAGCCTAAAAACCTTGCAGCTGACAGCCTGGAAAATACCCTGACTCCTCGCCAGGATAAACTATCCAAGAGGGTAAAGGATATCATCATGGAAGCTCGGCGGCCTTCCACAGGAAAGGTATATTCAGCAAAATGGAAAAGATTTCGTACCTGGAGCACCGCAAGGGGTCAAGATCCGACAGTGATGAGCATTCCACATATCCTTGAATACTTGGCTGAAATGCTCCATAATGGCCTTTCTTATTCTTCCATAAAAATTCATGCTTCAGCAATTTCAGCAGAGTACAACACTGATCCACCTGTATTTTCTCATCCTCTGCTAAGACAGTTTCTAATTGGGATAAGAAACATCAACCCTCCAAAGAAACCATCAGTGCCTACATGGGACCTTAACTTCATGTTAGAGAAATTAACTCTACCTCCCTCTGAACCAGCAGCATCTTCAGAACTACAATTCCTGTCTTGGAAGACTGCCTTCCTTCTGGCCATAACCTCAGCAAGAAGAGTATCTGAGTTACAGGCCCTCATGGCAGTACAACCATTTCTCATTTTCCATCAGGACAGAGTCTCTTTGAGAACCAATCCTTCATTCATGCCAAAGGTGGTATCCAGGGTCTCACTGAACCAAGCTATCCACCTGCCTACCTTCTTTCCAAATCCACAAAATAAAGGAGAGAAACTTCTGCATACCCTGGACATTCACAGACAGTTGCTACTACTTGGACAGAACTAAGGCTTACAGAAAAACTGACCAACTCTTTGTAGCATATGCTGCTGGTGTACAAGGAAAAGCAATTTCCAAACAGACAATTTCAAAATGGATAGGAAATTGCATTCGATTCTGTTACTCTTTTCATGGAAAAGCTGTGCCAGCTAACATCAGGCCTCATTCCACCAGAGCAACAGCCACCTCCACAGCCTTCTTAAGAGGGGTGGCTACAAAGGACATTTTAGAAGCTGCTACATGGAGCTCCGTGCATACATTTTCCAAACATTACAATTTGCCTTTGTATTCCAGATCCAGAGCAGGCTTTGCTACTGCAGTCCTGCAAGGCATGTTAGCTACACCATCCTTTTCTTAGTTCCTACCACCCCCAGCTTGGCTATGGTATTCTACCCATATGTAAGGACTGCAGATGCATCCTTGAAGGACATAGTACAGTTTTGTACCTACCATAAATGTAGATGTCCGATAGGTATGCATCTGCAGTCAGGTTTTCCATCCCTCCTACCCCTCTGTGGTATTCTTTGGGTACCTATCCCTCATTTTAGCTAGCTGGGGTTATCTTATATGGTGTATTTGTTTTTTATTGCTGTGCATGTTTGGAATTTTTTCATCTCTCCAAAATTTAGCCTTCCTTAGAGGGCACCTGGCATCTGGGGCAAGAAAAACTGAGGAAGATGGCGTCAGCTGACGCCTTTATACCCCAGGCGCTCTGACGTCGGGGAAAAGGGCGACATCAGCCAATGCCGGACCCAGACTTTGGAATCCGGCCGACCGAAGGGCTGCCTGAGGCAGGACAACCCATATGTAAGGACTGCAGATGCATACCTATCGGACATCTACATTTATGGTAGGTACAAAACTGTACTTTCTGCAACTAGTCCCTGATTTAAAACAGAAAAAAGGTAAATTCCTCCTTACATGACCCTCCGTAAGTTGATCCACCGGATTGTTGACTCGTCCTCCAATCCCAGATCAGAAACTGTGGCTGGCCTCTTTCGAACGACAATTCAGTCGGAGGTCTTTCAAAACAGAAGAGCAGATTTGGCCTCTTCTCCGTACGGGTACATGCCACCGGGCCCAATTCTGACCTAGGCCTAGAGCGAGAGGTACTTTCCAGTCCGAAAGACCAAACTGTCAAAGGAAAAATATACTTTAAAAATGATCAAAACATGGTAGGTTCAGGTTAAGGCACTTTAATCTTGCAGCAAGGAGACAAAAATGTGCTATTACAGAGTTTGTCTAACTAGAAACCGGAAATACTTTCATTTTTATACACTTTCTAATAAGACATTGCCTACCAAGCTGACATAGCAAATTACAAGTCTTTTCATCATCACTTATTGACCATTAGTCTCATGAATTTCTGCTGATTTATCAATTTTTGTGAGAAACTTCCTAAGGAAAACAACGTGGCCTTGGTTACCACCGGTTAGATACATGTTATGTTACCATTCAAGGTACTATGGCTAATTCAAACACAAAGCTAGCAGTTCATTTCTCTAATAATCATTTGTCTACATTATCTCTAAGCTTCTGCAGCTGTACATGTTCTCATACTTCGAACAGAGCTGATTGTTTAGAATCATTACATTTACAGAATATAGCATTGTTCATTCATTCATTCCTGACCTAGCAGATAAGCACCTGCTTCTCAAGTACATTTCCAAAAGGCATAAACATGAATATTGCTGTGCTAGCAATTACTAGGTCAGGGGGCATCTTGCAAGTTTCAGAAAGCACACTGCAGTTTCAAAAAGCATCTTTTCAGTTCTCATATGAAACTCAATTTATATATAAAACAGTGCATATAAAATAGCATGAAAAATGTGTTAACTCTTTTAACTTCTAATTAGCATTAAGCATACACACATTAATACATATTTTTCTAACACTCATCATGTGGGTAGCCAACTGGCTCACCAATAGGACCCACAAGGTTAAAATAGATTATCTACGTACTTTAGTGTGTGACTGTGATTGTCTTATTGTGTGATATGTGATTTTAAGGTACGTTTTGAATTTTGTATAATGAATGCCTTTATTTTTATTTTGTATGGTCTGATGAAGAGCTGTTTAGTGGTGAGAAAGCACTAACCAGTTAAAGATTTAATTAAGAGTCTTTCCTCTGTGTTCGGTCCTTTGAGTTACATTTTATTTAAAGTAGTTTGTATTACATGAGGAAAGATAGATGAATGAATGGAAGAAGGAGTTCTACTTAAGGTTTGTTTAAATGTGCTCTCAGGGAGAGGGCTCAGAAGGTGTGAATAAAGTGCAGAGTAGAATGATTGGGAGAGAGGGTGTATTGAATGAAGCTAAATATTAAACTGAAATTGGAAATAGGTGAATAGAAATAAGTGGGATTCTATGACAGTAGTAAACTAGTTTGGGGATGTATAATGATTGGGTATCACAAGTGATAGATGGAAATAGGTAGTATAATGCTTATGGTGATGGACAGGTTGACAGACGAGATCAGGCAGGAGTCCCCATGGACTATGATGTTTGCAGATGACATTGTGATCTGTAGTGAGAGTAGGAACAGGTGGAGGAGACCCTGGAGAGGTGGAGATATGCTTTAGAGAGAAGAGGAATGAAGGTCAGCAGGACTAAGACAGAATATATGTGTGTGAATGAGAGGGAGGATAGAGGAATGGTGAGGATGCAGGGAGTAGAGGTGGCGAAGGTGAATGAGTTTAAGTACTTGGGATCAACAGTTCAGAGTAATGGTGAGTGTGGAAGAGAGGTGAAGAAGAGAGTACAGGCAGGATGGAGTGGGTGGAGAAGAGTGTCAGGAGTGATTTGTGACAGACGAGTACCAGTAAGAGTGAAAGGGAAGGTCTACAAGAGGGTAGTGAGACCAGCTATGTTATATGGGTTGGAGACAGTGGCACTGACAAAAAGGCAGGAGTCAGAGCTTGACGTGGCAGAGTTGAAGATGTTAAGATTTGCACTGGATGTGACGTGGATGGACAGGATTAGGAATAAGTATATTAGAGGGTCAGCCCAGGTTGGAAGGTTTGGAAAAGAGGAAGGCCTAAGATAAGGTTTATAGATGTGGTGAGAGAGGACATGCAGGTGGTTGGTGTGACAGAGCAAGATGCAGAGGACAGGAAGAAATGGAAACAGTTGATCTGCTTTGGCGACCCCTAACTGGAGCAGCTGAAAGAAGAAGAAGAATGCTTATGTAAGGTGTGGTGGGTAGGAATTGGGGAAAGGGTAAGGGAGCAAAGCTGAGGGTAGCAAGGCTGTGCCTTGCCCAACCTGGGAAGTTCTTTACTTTAGAAAGTAATAAGTTCATAGCTGACATGCTGCCATTAGCATGGAATCACAAAGTAAAGCAGGTTTTGTTACAATTACTAAAAGCAGAGGCCAAAGAGATAGGGGTAAGGAGTAACTGGTATAAACAGTGAAATGTAATGGTCACGTGAATGGCAGTGATCAATCAGGTCAGCTGTCCTTACAGTATAAGGACTGTTTTTTTTTTTTTTTGAAAGAGGATGTCACAGACACAGTCTAACACAAGAGCAGGAGGTTATCTGAGTACTTTACATTAATATACAGCTAGACTCTTCGTTTTAAACTAACTTACATTCTACAATGATAAAATAACCTCCTTAGGCTGCTGCTAATGGAACAAACAAACAAACTTAACCCTCTCCCCCAACTGCCACTTAAATATGACTTTTGCATATAGCCAGTTCTGAGTGGCGTGACATGCAGCAGAGCTCCTGCTGTTTGAGTGACACAGGACAGTAATTGATGTTCATGAGTTCGAAAGGAAAAAATATATTAAAAAAAATTACAATACTAAATATTATATGATAACATAAAAGGGAAGCAGGACTGTGCGACCCCAGACTGTTCGCCCCTGGACGGTTCGACCTCAATGCATTTCCATACAATTTAATGTATAAATTTATATGTATTGTATATCTGATTTTTTAGTGGACAGTTCAACCCCGGACTATTTGACCCCAAATAAGTACTTTATCATTTTGTTATTATTTAATCAATTATTCAGTAATAACACTGTTAATTTTTCATTGTAAATATATATATATTTTTTTTCATTTAATCATTACATTGGTTAGTATAAATATAACACATAAACTTTTAACATTTAATAACTAGTGTTATGTTTTAACATATTATAATTAGTGTTATGTTTTAACATATTCTTTTTTTTTTTAATTAAACACTTTTTTTGAGATGTACCCGTGGTGTCAGTCATATTAAATCAATTCTATCGAATCATCCGGTGGCGAATCGGTGCGGTAAAAACATCATGTACCCTTGATGAACGCTTTGCTAACATTTAGGGAAGAGAGAAATCTTGACTGAATTCCTGACAAACTCTCATATGGCTGTTTCATGTACCCTGTTAGAGGAGTATCAGAGTCCTTTGTCAAACAAGCATGTGATGCTCCAACACAGTCAACAGAAGAGTTAACATTTGGTGTAGGTTTTGTTCCATGCCCATACAGTGAAATGCATTTAATTTACCAAACAGATTTTCCTGGTGAACAAATTCCATGACGATCTGAGAATAGTGATGATTTTTCTTTAAGTACAAATGGTTTTTACCTACATTAAGAACTGGAGATGGCATGCAGACAGTTTAAAAGTATGAAGGTCCATTAGAGGTTTGCATGAAGGGTGGTATAACAACTTCTTGAACTGAAGGAGTTGTAATTATTATTTCTATACTTTGTAGTTTCCGTTCATTTTTTTCTTTATCTACTATATCTGTCTTTACTGCATGAGAACATTGAACGGAAGCTACAAACTAGTCTCTTGTTTCCATTTATTTATTTTTTTACGTAGTGCATCTCTGTTTCTTTTTTTGTAATGTTTTGTTTGGGTCCAACTGCCTGGGGTCGAATAGGTCGGGGGTGAAACAGCGGGGTCAAAAAGTCATATACCCCGTAAAAGCGTAGGAAGCTAGAGGTTTCCTAGAGTTGGAAGAAGAAATACAGTGAGGGAAAGTTAAAAAAGATAAGCTATTCTAGGAATAGAAGAAGTTAACAAAGTGAAGGAAAGGAAAGACAAAATAGGTATAACAGAAGGTATACTTGTGAAGAAACAGTGATAAATTGCATTAACTGCAAAGAACAAGTTATCAGACCATAGCACTGTGCTGTTATGTAAGTTATAAAACTAACATTTTGTAAGCACCCATCAAATTAATTAGTATTTCAACAGGCATTTGTATACCTATGTCAGCAGGAATTTGTGTATCTCAAAGCAGCAGCACATGAAACTACATACGTGAATCACATACTTGTTAAAGGGCCCAATCTCAGCAAATGTAAAGCTTCTCCAACAAGCTAGGCTGATCGTGTTAACCTTGCTTAGACTGCACAATAACAAATACTCCTAGTAGGATGCTGCTCAAGGGTACAGCTTTTGCATAGGACCAGTTCTCAGTGATGTGACATTCAGCAGAACTCCTTTATGAGCAGCAGTGGACACAATTCGATGTCCACGGACTTTTGCGCACTAACAAATAATCTCACTTGGCTGCTTCTGGACAGTTCTCAGTGATGTGTCATGCAGCAGAACACCTGCTCTCTGAGTAACAGAGGACACAATTTGATGTTCATTGGCTCCACCCTGTGGAGGAAGGTAGTGACCAAGTGGATGTGGAGACCTAAGTGACCTAACAGGGTAATATTACAGAAGAATCTTAACAAAGAAAGTTCCTTCCTAATTTCTGACAGTGTTTAGTTTGAGTAAGCTGAAGTAGTCTTAGAAAAACAGCATCTCACAAACTACCAATCCAAAGTAAGGACTGCCAAGCACAAAAAACCCCTTCCTTCTCGGATTTGGCAGAGTAGATACAGTGTTTAATCATTAGTTTGACTGGGGGAACAATATCCTCTGTTTTATTTCTGTGGTGGATGTGT
This sequence comes from Protopterus annectens, assembly GCF_019279795.1. Taxonomy (NCBI): domain Eukaryota; kingdom Metazoa; phylum Chordata; order Ceratodontiformes; family Protopteridae; genus Protopterus; species Protopterus annectens. The sequence continues at coordinate 3,081,204 of NC_056750.1, forward strand.
GGATGACTTTAGTTATGCATAAAATTCAGTCAAACAAGTTTAAGAAATGCTCACTGGAATCCGTCTTGAAGAAGTCCCCCTACTGGTTTGTGATGTCACAGCCTAGACTGGGCGTACTCCATCTATGTAGTTTTGTATGTTGGCAAATAACAATTTTTTACGTTCTTTCTGTTGTACCTTTCTCAAAAATGCACCAAATTAGGCAATGCAAAATCACCTTAGTTCTAGCTATATATAAGAAGTGTCTGCTACTGGCTTTTGGCATATTCACAAACATTGCTTTACCCTTCCTAGCTATTTATTTTTGTAGCTTCAGTGAGTAAACAACCACATTAATCCCTTAACAGGCAGACATAAGCCACAGGCATTTCTGCTTTACATTTTGCTAAACTGTCTCAGAAGATTAAGCTATGAGCTTCTGACAAGCTTAATCATATATCAATTTTACTATACATTAATGCCAGACAAGACAACATGTTTGTTGCATTGTAATTACTTATTGAAATGAATACACTGTGTAACTATTTGTGTGCATTTGTGTGGGTTTTATATCAATATTGGTATTGCTGCTACTACTATACCTGATAAAATAATTTGCTTGAAGGTTTTAAGTCCTTCAGGCATGTCCGATCACATGTTGATATGATCTGAAGTGGATTTCACAACTGAAAAAAAACTTTATGCTCAGTGAGACAAACTGTGGGTCAAATTGATCCCTGCAACTTAATCCCTCACTTGGATAATACTGACTGGGAGGATAATTTATCCCTTAATTTAGAATATCAATGTGGTCATTTAATATTTGAAAGTTTGTTGTGTAATTGAGTTAAAGTTATAAAACTCCCTTTCCTCTGTGGTAGAGTATGGCCATTTTTGAGGATATATAGAAGGGAAAAAAAAATAAGTTATAAAACCTTTAAGAAGGTTGACTAATAGACAAAAGTGTGTTAAAATTCAAAATGTATACTCTGATTATTTGCCAGCTAAGCCTGGTGTTCCACAGAAGTCAGTGTTAGGACCAACGTTATTTAGCATAATTTTCTCTAGTATTTCTACAATTCTAAATTTAGGGTACATAAATATGCTGATAACTTTAAAATTGGATTTATATTGCAAAATGAAACTGATGCTGATAACCTTAACAAATATTTACAGTCACTGAGGAATTAGGCACTTGAAACCTGTCTTAAATTTAGTTTAGATAAGTGAAAAATTGTGTACTTTTCAAACACAATCCCAAGATTTCTGCTATATTTAACAAGTCTACAACCTAAGAAGTCTAAGGAATAAAATTACTTGGCTATTATTATAACATCTAAACTGTCTTTTAAATCACATCCTAAGACACTCAGTACAAACGCCATTCAGTACATGGGTTATTTGCTAAAGAATATTTCTTCCAGAGATGAGAATTGTCTGTTTTTAGTAAGACCTGTATATATTTTTTAACACCTTTATTAAATTGTCACTGAAGACATAGGCAAACATACATTAACAGGAAAAAAACATCTGACTGCTTGAGTATGGGTTTAAGGAAAAAGTAGTTAAAAAGTTAAGACTCTTCTTGAGGCTTCCAAAGGTTTCTTCACTGTAGCCCACTACAATTTTCACCATTTGAGATGCGTACCCACACAAAATGGCTTGGTTGAGGCTGCCCTGTCTAACAAGGAGCTCAATTCATGATGCACAGTACACTTGGGAAGTCTTCCTCAATCATCTGTCTATCTCAAGACTTGGTGTATGACCTCTTGAAGAGGCAGCAAAAGACTGTTATGGCCACTTTTAGCCTTCTTTTCTTCTTCTGGAGATAGGCTTTGTGGCCAAGAGAGGATCAGCCTATTTTCAAACTGAGGGAGGCAATAAAGGTTTATGTATGCTTATCCCCTCACCAGTGCTGGCTAAGTCACCAAAGACTAAGACCTTGCAAATCCAACAGACTGTTGTCTGAAGCTGCCTTTGTGATGTAATGGTAACCTAAGATTGCCCTGCTTTGGATAGCCGTCACAAAGTACTAATGTTTTCTAGATGTAGTTTCAACATTCTGCATATAAGAGCTCTTAGATGTCCTTCAAGAATGCAACTGCAGTCATAACATATGGGTTGTCCTGCCTCAGGCAGCCCTCGGTCGGCCGGATTCCAAAGTCTGGGTCCGACGTCGGCTGATGTTGCATTTCTCTCCGACGTCAGAGCGGCTGGAGTACATAAGCATCAGCCGACGCCATCTTCTTCAGTCTTTCTTGCCGCGCGGTGCCCGAAGCAGAAGCAGTTCGCAAGTGCCGGTCGGTCAGCTCTTGTATTCTTGAAACCGAAGTCATCAAAAAAGCTAAGTACCCCGTTGGGGACCTTTTTCTTGCCTCAGCCGATGTCAGAAATTACTGAAAAAGTAAATAATTGTTTGTCTTGTGGTAAACAAATACCTCATAAGGATTTCCACTCTTACTGCCTCCCTTGCCTTGACCCAGACCATGACGTCTCGGCCTGTGCCGCCTGTGCTTGCTTCAATAAGCGCACTCTCAGGCGCCGGGCGGAGTTCGCTGAAGACTTTCTCGACGAAAAGTTTGATTATACAATGCCGTCGGAACAACCGACAACCCAGACTCCTAAGAAACGAAAAGACCGGGACCGACATCCTCGGCCCGTGTCTTCCACCGACACCATGCCAAAACTAACCGCGAGTGCCCCGGTTCCCTCTGAGGCGGTTCTTCCACCACTCTGAACCGAAGACACCGCATTACCGATACCTCCGACACCGGAGGCCACTCCGACACCAGTTATTGATTTTCCTCGGGATACTGAAACCGAGGAAATGCCCGAGACCATTGCTGTTGATAAGGTCACTCCTGCACGTGGAGCAGCTAGGCCTCCCATGTCCATGTCTATCAAGGCCTACACATGTGCTAAGGCAGCCAGCAAGTCCAAGCATCTTACTGCTAAAACCTTAACTCAGCCTACACCTGAAACTCAAATCATGTCTATGGCAGCAGATTTAATTTCCCTGATCAGAGGTTCCCAGGCCCATCCTGAGAGAGGATCCCAGCCTCCTCCTGATAAGAGGCCCAGGGTTGAACCCTCTGACCCTCTTCCTTCAGATGAAGATTCTGAGGACTCTGTTCACTCCGAAAGACAGGAAGAGCCCTTCCAGACCTATGAGGATTCAGATGCAGAGGACTCCATTCCTCGGCCTCTCCTCCTGAGGATATTTCTTTTGGGGAAGTTCTGCATTCCATGAGGGAGCATTTTAAGTGGCAAGGCCAGGAATATTCAGATTCCAGAAAGCGCCTTCGAACCTTCCTTAAAAAGCCCCAGCACAGACCCTTAGCTATACCTCCTGTGCTTGATGCTTTGGATGACTTATACTCTGACTCCAGTGTTACCCCTGATACTCTTCCTCCTGCTCCTGTCAAGCCTGACAGATACTATAGGGTCCCAGAAACCCATTCTCATTTCTTTAGGGCCCATGCTGTTGATTTAGAAACAATTTCCCAGGGGCCTAAAGGGGTTTCAGCTACCACATCCAAAAACCCTTTGCCTTCCAACAGGGAAGCAAGGTCCTTAGAGAGATGGGGGAAGAAGGTTTACACCTCCACCACTTTATCTATGAGAGCTCTCAATTGTCTCTTTCACATGTTTCAATATCAGGATTTCCTGTTAGATGATTTACAGAAAAGGTCGGCCTCTCCTGAATCTTTAGATAGGAAGTCTTTGCAGGAGGCTGTGCATAATTCTCAGCAGGTTAGCAATCACTTCCTGCAGTGTGGATATGATGCCTTGGAGGCTTCATGTAGGGCAGCTATGACAGGGGCGGTCATTCATAGACATGCATGGTTAAAAGAACAACCTTTACCAGATCATGTTAAGGCAAAACTTCTTGATGCACCCTTGGAAAAGAACAAGCTTTTTGGTGCTAATGCTAAAGATGTGTTAAAGTCCATTGAGGAAAAAGCCAAGTCAGTTCAGACAGTCAAAGATTTCTTCCAGGTTCAGCCGCCCAGATTCAGCAGGAACTGGCCTTCTAAGAACTGGTCCTTTCCTAATCCTGAAAGATTTCAAAGGGGCAAAAACAGGCGTGCCCGAGGAAGAGGGCAATACAGAGGATCCTACAGGGGACGACAATGGCAACCAGCACACCAAAGAAGTGACACAGGAGTTTCTCCTGCCCCGCAGGGGCAATCTCAATGACTTTCCTCTAGTTCCGCTGACCAAGGAGCAAAAAGAAGCTCCTTTGGGCGGAAAGTTATCTCTGTTTTCAAAAAATTGGCACAAACTGACAAAAGACAAATGGATTTTGGACATTATAGACCACGGTTACAGGTTCCATTTTCATACCTTGCCAAGAAAACAAGGCATGCCAAACCTTCCACAAAATCAGAGGGCAGAGGCTATCAAGCAAATTTCTCTGCTTGCTCAGATCAAAGCAATAGAAAAAGTTCCACAACAAGAGCAAGGTCAGGGGTTTTACTCAAGACTGTTCCTTGTTCCAAGAAAAGAAACTCAATGGAGACCAATACTGGACTTGTCCGCTTTAAACACTTTTCTCATAGTACCAAAGTTCAAAATGCTGACTTTACAGCAACTCCTTCCCATTCTGGGCAAGGGGTCTTGGCCGATTACTCTGGACCTCAAGGAGGCATACCTGCATGTCCCTATCAGACACAGCTGCAGAAGATACCTCAGATTTCTTGCAGGGCCAGAGCATTATCAATTCTCAGCATTGCCATTTGGCTTATCTACTGCGCCCAGAGTATTCACAAAATGCCTGGCATCAGTAATTGCTCATTGCAGGCTCCAGGGGATTCAAATCTACCCGTACCTGGACGATTGCCTCATACAAGCGGACGACAAACTAACCTTGACAAAAAACTTGAATTATGTCATACACTTGCTACAGGCTCTGGGATACACAGTCAGCTTTCGAAAGTCAAGACTTCAGCCATCCCAGCAAATAACCTTCTTAGGAGCCAAACTAGACACAGCCTCTCAAATGGCTTACCTGACAGAAGACAAACAAAAGAAGTTAACTCATTACTTCAAAAGTCTAGCAAAGCTCACCCAGATGACTGCAAGGAGTTTCCTACAGGCCCTGGGTTACATGGCATCCTGCATTCTCCTGGTTCCACTAGCAAGACTACACATGAGAAAGCTTCAATGGTACTTAAAAAGCTTATGGACTCAACACAGCAACAACCTGGAGGCAACTATTCCACTCATTCCATGTCTTCAAAAGGAATTTCTATGGTGGGCCACAGTAAGCCAGTCAAACATAGGTCTGTCATTCAAAAAACCTCAGATAACACAGACCATGACCACAGATGCCTCAGACCTTGGATGGGGGGTGCACATGGAGGGCAGATGTAGTCAAGGGCAATGGTCTCCAAAGGAAACACATCTGCATATCAACCAAAAAGAAATGCTAGCAGTAATGCATGCCATTGAGGCCTTTGGACAACAACTTCAACAAGGCCACCTACTAATACGGACAGACAACACCACTGTGATGTGGTACATAAACAAGCAGGGGGGGCACTCATTCTTACCCCCTTTGCAGACTGACAATGAATCTTTGGGAAAAATCACTGGGTCTAAACATACAGTTACAATCCAAGTTTGTTCCAGGCAAAGACAATGTTCTGGCGGACAGCCTAAGCAGGAATTTCCTAGACCCCCACGAATGGAGGCTACATCCAGACGTCTTTATACAACTCACCTCGACATGGGGCAGGCTGGACGTAGACCTATTTGCCTCCCACCTCAATCATCACTAACAAAAGTTCTGCTCAAGGACATATCATCCACAAGCATGGAAAATAGATGCCCTCTCATTCAACTGGAGCTCCCTAATAATTTATGCATTTCCACCTCTGCCACTGATGACCACAGTGTTATTAAAGATCAAGGCAGAGCAACCGAAGGGGATCCTAATAGCTCCAGACTGGCCAAGACAACACTGGTACCCACTACTACGGAGCATATGTCACAACAAAACGTGGGCCCTTCCACAATGGCCCCAACTATTGACTCAACACAACTTCAGGACAGTTCATCCCAACATCCAGACGCTACAGCTAACAGCTTGGGAAATCCCATAAATAACCTCAATTTACCTCTCTCCAAGGAGGTTCAGCGGATACTAACAGAAGCCCGCAGACCATCCACCAGAAAGGCTTATTCAGCCAAATGGAAGAGATTCAGCATTTGGAATACCAACAAGGGTCATGATGCATCACTTTTGAGCATCCCACTCATTCTGGAATACTTGGCAGATATGTTACATAACGGACTCTCCTACTCTTCCATAAAAATACATGCTTCGGCTATCTCAGCTAGATACAACACTGATCCACCTGTATTTTCACATCCTTTGTTAAGGCAATTTCTTAGAGGAATCAAGGATATAAAGCCCCCAAGAAAGGCACCAGTACCAGCTTAGGACCTCAATTTTGTCCTAGAAAAATTGACTCTACCTCCCTTCGAGCCAGCAGCGTCTGTGGATTTACAATTTCTTTCCTGGAAGACAGCTTTCCTGCTGGCCATAACCTCAGCAAGAAGGGTTTCGGAACTACAGGCCTTAATGGCAATACCACCGTTCATAACTTTTCACAGAGACAGGGTCTTCTTACGAACCAACCCTACCTTTTTGCCAAAAGTGGTATCTATGGTTTCTTTAAATCAAGCAATTCATCTGCCTACTTTCTTTCCCAATCCTGAGAACAAAGGGGAAAGACTGTTACATACCTTGGACATACACAGACAACTTCGCTACTACCTAGACAGAACCAAGACCAGTAGGAAGTCTGATCAGCTTTTTGTAGCTTACGCAGCTGGAGTACAAGGAAAAGCAATTTCCAAACAGACAATTTCAAAATGGATTGGACATTGCATCAGATTCTGTTATTCCTTCCATGGAAAGAGTGTGCCAGCCAATGTCAGACCACACTCCACCAGAGCTACAGCCACCTCTACAGGATTTTTAAGAGGGGTGCCTACAAAAGACATTCTAGAAGCTGCTACATGGAGCTCCGTGCATACATTTTCCAAACACTACAATCTCCCTTTATATTCCAGATCCAGAGCAGGCTTTGCTTCGGCAGTCCTGCAGGGATTGATAGCTACACCATCCTTTTTTTCTTAGAGCATACCACCTCCCCCAGCTAAGCTATGGTATTCAACCCATATGTTATGACTGCAGTTGCATTCTTGAAGGACATAGTACAGTTTTGTACCTACCATAAATGTAGATGTCCGATAGATATGCAACTGCAGTCGGTTTTCCTCCCTCCTTCCCCTCTATGCCTTGGGTCCACTCCTCTCCTTGTTATCCTTAGCTGGGGATATCTGTTATGGTGTATCTGTTTATTGCTTATTTATTGTCTGGAAACCTATTTTTTGTCTTCCAATTTGATTACAGCCTTCCTTGGAGGGCACCTGGCATCTGGGGCAAGAAACACTGAAGAAGATGGCGTCGGCTGATGCTTATGTACTCCAGCCGCTCTGACGTCGGAGAGAAATGCGACATCAGCCGACGTCGGACCCAGACTTTGGAATCCGACCGACCGAGGGCTGCCTGAGTCAGGACAACCCATATGTTATGACTGCAGTTGCATATCTATCGGACATCTATATTTATGGTAGGTACAAAACTGTACTTTTCCACCCCTGAAACTGAAGTGATTTCCACAGATCTCTTAGGAAATGCAGAGACTATTCCTCAGAAGAGCTCTAGAAGCTCTTTTTCCTTCAGTACATCGTTCAAGTTCTACTTTAGTCTATTACTGATAATAAATATGGATGGTCAGCCTCTAGCCTATTGTAGATCTCAGAAGCTTCAGGAAGAAAATATGGTATGCCAGTTTGTGAATGTTGACTCTTCAAGGGGGCATTCCATCTTTTTAAGTGACTTGTGCAGATTCACACAGTAGGTAAATGAAAATGGAATGAATCGAACTCTGTACCCTTAGCAATTGAAGCAGCTAATTAAGAGAGCTGAGCTTAGGGTTGCCACCTTTTCAAATGACCAAAGTGGGACATTTCTGGTACAAATGACAGATTTTGCAGTGCGAAACATACCCACGGCCAGTACCAAGGACAGAACTTCACTTTTTTGCATAAATAAATGCTTATTCTTGCAGCATTTTAGTTGCTTATTCTGTTTCTTATAACATTTAGGTGTTTCAGCTACAGAATAACTGTTTTATGCAACTGTTACATAAAATATAGGAAATAATTTTGCCTAATATCTCAGAACATTTGCCATTTTTTTTGCAGGACACAACTTCCCAAAGAGGGACTGTCCCTTGCAAAGAGGGACAGGTGGTAACCCTATCTGAGCTTTAGTCCTGTGAGCCATCTGTGAATTAACTGCCAAGCTACATGGATTAAAGAAAGAGTTCCTTAAGAACCCCCCCCTACAGACAGACAGACAGACACACACACACACACACACACACACACACACACACACACACACACACACACACACACACCTTCCATGTTTTTTACAGAAATAAGCTAACACTCTGGGATGTGCAGCAACTCATGTTAATATATTCAGTCAGCCTTGTCAGATTAAACACACACTGGTTTAACTCATGGATTCATCCATAATTAGATGTAAATGAATTTGGGGAATGAATGCTGGTATGCATGCTTTGAAGTGAGCAACAAACCTTTGTGAACTGTGCTTTTTGTGAGCTTATAATATCATAGCAATAACTGCAATCTGCTCTACGCTGTATGTTTTTTAGACCTACAAAATATTGTAATGCCCACATTACCACTGACAAGCACGGCACGGTGTAGTTGTTGCAATAAACTATAGACATGCAAGGCAGACAAAGGCAGCATACCATGCATTACTAATAAGCTTCAGAAACTGTAAAATACATCCATAGTGGTAATAAAATGAAACACATGAATTTCTGTGATATAGAAACCCCTAAAAAGATAGCCTTGTATGTAGTGTTCTGACAACAGAAAATTGCATAGCAGGTTTATGGACTGTATAAGGTTATTATCCAGTCAAGTGCTGCCGAACAGGCTGTAACACCACAGAACTATATTACTGACAACTTTAAAAATGTTTTGTTCTGCTGCCACACCCAAAAGTGTGGCAAAGTGACATGTCTAGCAGCACTTAAAGCTGTTGGTTGATGAAAGCTGCACTTTGCTTCTGGTCACCGTCTGTGCAGCAGTGCTAAGCTTTGTTACAACTTTCAAAGCTATAAAATGCTTTGTATTTCTACACTTTTTTTCAGCAGTAATTCACTGCAGCTAATACTCTGCATGTGTTACAAAGAATTATCAATGGCACACCATTTCATTATTTATTCTAGAAATGGGTTCCAAGGTTCACCTCTGCACCTCTCAAGCAAATAACATGGAGGGTTGTGAGCCGGTCAGCAATTGTAACCACTTTGTTATATATCTGACACATGGATGCCAAGAAATTCACCTTGGGATTGAATGTTGAGAAGTTAATCTTGCAACCATTTTGAGAACACACAATACAGGGTTATAATCTACTGACTTGCTCATAATTCTTTGAAGTGCACAGAGAGTTATTTTCTCCATGTACTACAAATGAATAAAAAAAACATATGCCAAGACCCTGGAAGAAAACACAATGAAGCTTACAGACAGGGCGACTTAGTCAAGCCTTGTAGTTGTTGATTTAACAGTGTAGTCCACAGAAATCCACAGGCTAAAAACGCCAAGGAACAAAGCTTTTAAGCTGTTAAAATAGTTTAATCCAAGCATTCGCTTCACAGGCAGGAAAAAACACTGAAATCACACTAACTCTCCAAATGCAAGTACGTTTCGTTTCAAAAACTTCCTCAGATGTGGGCTGGTAACTGCATCAGTGCATATATATATATATATATATATATATATATATATATATATATATATATATATATATATATATATATATATATATTATATATATATATATATATATATATATATATATAATAAATATATATATATATATATATACACATCAATTAACATTTAAAACCACCAGTCTCATGCTGCATAGTAAATGAGGCATAATCGAAAAGTATGCCATGAAAACTTTTAAAGGCACATTCTAAATGCCTTATTTCTTGCATAAAAAGTACTATTGACCTATTTGTACTAATGATAACAATCAAATATCATACCAGTTGTCTAAAAGTTTGCAAACTCTTCGATACAGTCATTTTTATTACTTTAATTTAAACTTTAAAATCTCTAAAACCTTTTAAAACCTTTTCTAAAACAACTGGCTTGCATCTGTCACCACTGGGCTTCCGGATATTGGCTAAGGCTCTTGCCTCCCCCATAGTGCCTTTTTCAGGCAAGGCTTAAAAGACAAACCCACCTCCTTAGAAAACAAAAATGGAAAAAAATTAAGGGTAATGCTGCTCAACGCCAGAAGTCTAAATCTCAAGATGCAGGCTCTCGAAGCACTCCTCAGTATGGAGAACATCGATGTCTGCACTGTAACCGAGACCTGGTTCAAGGCTCCTGAGAGCACCCCAGCGCTACCAGGCTATACCCCGTATCATGCTTTTCGGCCCCAAAAACTCAGGCCAAACCAAAAAGGGAGGGGGAGTGTCCATATTCATCAAGGACACCCACACCTCCAGGTTAGTGGCAACACATGAAGCATCAGAGACCATCCAGGTGCAACTAACCGTAGGCAAAACTGCTATACAACTGGTAGCATGTTACAGACCACCCTCCCAATCTCAGGAACCCCAGTCAGCCGTCCTGAAGACATTGGAGGATATGAATGTCTCACCAAACACCATCATATTGGGAGACTTCAACTACCCTAACTTAGACTGGGTGCATTATTCTAATTAACATTTAAAACCACCAGTCTCATGCTGCATAGTAAATGAGGCATAATCGAAAAGTATGCCATGAAAACTTTTAAAGGCACATTCTAAATGCCTTATTTCTTGCATAAAAAGTACTATTGACCTATTTGTACTAATGATAACAATCAAATATCATACCAGTTGTCTAAAAGTTTGCAAACTCTTCGATACAGTCATTTTTATTACTTTAATTTAAACTTTAAAATCTCTAAAACCTTTTAAAACCTTTTCTAAAACAACTGGCTTGCATCTGTCACCACTGGGCTTCCGGATATCCGTATCATGCTTTTCGGCCCCAAAAACTCAGGCCAAACCAAAAAGGGAGGGGGGAGTGTCCATATTCATCAAGGACACCCACACCTCCAGGTTAGTGGCAACACATGAAGCATCAGAGACCATCCAGGTGCAACTAACCGTAGGCAAAACTGCTATACAACTGGTAGCATGTTACAGACCACCCTCCCAATCTCAGGAACCCCAGTCAGCCGTCCTGAAGACATTGGAGGATATGAATGTCTCACCAAACACCATCATATTGGGAGACTTCAACTACCCTAACTTAGACTGGGTGCATTATTCTAGCCCAAACACCCTAGCCCAAAGGTTCCTGGAATTCATAAATTCAAACGCAATGGAAAAGCTAGTCACCTCTCCCACAAGGGGAGATAATATACTAGACCTGATCATCACAAACATGGGGACAAAGTGCTCCACACCAGAAGTATACCCTTCACTAGTGAGATCTGACCACAAACTAATCACCCTGGATATACATATCCCACCTCCACCCCCAACACAAAAAACTACAGTGAAAAACTTCTCAAAAGCCGACTTTACACTTCTTAAAACTGAGATGGTATCCTTTAAGCCCACTGGGACAGTGGAAACCACATCCCACAATGCAGAATCCTTCACAAATGCTTTCTACGGACATCTCCAAGAATGCATGGATCATGCAATCCCAAATAAAACCAAGACTCTCTCCACCAAGGGCAGGCATCCTGTCTGGTGGACCCCAGCCATAAACAAAGTGTATAACAAAAGAAGGAAGCTACTGCATGACAGAGCAAAATCCCATAAAGAGTGGGCATCTCTGATCAGCACTAGTAGAAAGCTACGTTCTCTCATAAAAACATCCAAGGTCAACTTTGAAAGAAAAATCACTATGGACACTAAAGTTAACCACAAGGCCTTCTTCAGCTATGTTAGAAACCTGGGCGGAAACCCTCAGATATGTTCAGAGTTAGTTCACAATGACAAAAAATACACTGAACCCACAGATATTGCCAACATTCTGGCAGACAGGTTCAGTGCAAATTTTTCCCCTCCCTCACCCCCAAAAGAAGAAATACTTATCCCAGCTGAATGTAACCTCCCTGTCATCTCAGATGTCCAGGTGAGAACCGCCCTCAGCAAAGCTAAAAACACAGCATCAATGGGACCTGACGGTATCCCGGGTTGCATGCTACGTAAACTCCAAGAGGAGCTAAACCCGCACATAAAAATGCTATTTAACCTTAGCCTTACTACAGGATATGTACCTGAAAACTGGCGTACAGCAACAGTAGTCCCACTCCACAAAGGAGGCACCTCTACTGACCCTGGTAACTATCGCCCCATAAGCTTAACCAGCCTGGTCTGCAAAGCTATGGAAAGAATCATTATGGAACTAATAAACAAAAACATTGGGGACTTACAAGCACTTGATCCCACCCAGTTCGGCTTTGTAAAAGGCAGATCCTGCCTTTTGAACCTGGTTGACTTTTTCAAAACAGTCACTAGAGCCATTGACGAGGGCAAAGCAGTCCATACAGCCTACCTGGACTTGGCTAAAGCTTTCGACACAATACCCCACTCTGGCATCATAGACAAGCTCAACAGCTTAAATGTAAATCCATATATCACAAGATGGGTGGAAAACTGGCTAAAGGATAGAACCCATAAAGTCAAAATCACTGGAGCCATGTCAGACTCAAAACCAGTGACAAGTGGTGTCCCACAGGGCTCTGTCCTGGGACCCCTCTTATTCGGCATTTATTTCTCAGATGTGAAAGCAAACATGGGAGGGTTGTGGCTGACAAAGTTCGCAGATGACTGCAAACTAGGCGCCATAGTCGATACACCAGCTGACACATACATCCTACAGAAAGGCCTCACTGAAACGGACAACTGGTGCCGGAGTCATGGCCTTAAACTAAATGCCAAAAAATGTATAGTCATCCCCTTTTGGAAAAGCAAAGTGCCCACAAATTATCACATAGGCGGTAACCCACTGAGTACGGAAAAAGTAATCAGAGACCTGGGGACCCAAGTCGATAGTAACCTCTCATTTGACACCCACGTTGCCAAAGTGGTTAGAAAGACTTTCTACCTTGCCCACCTTATCATGAAGGGATTCACATCCAGATCAAAGGAGGTCATTTTGCCCCTGTACTCCTCCCTTATCAGGCCCATGATTGAGTACAATGCCCCATTTGGTATGTACCTCACCCAGCACTTGCAACAGCTAGAGAGACCCCAAAAGTACCTCACCAAGAGGATCAAGGGTCTCCAACATATGTCATATGCTGCCAGACTAAAGAAACTCCAACTCTATTCAGTAGCATACCGCCTACTCAGAGGTGATCTGTGCCTGACGTACAAGGCCATGTCCAATCAGGAATTGATGGACATGCTCCACCTCAAAAAATCCAAATCCATCAGAACCACGAGAGCTAAAGATTTGAACCTCAGCACAAATATGAATAGGACATGCTGGAGGGACAGATTCATAACTCAGAGGCTTCCCATACTCTGGAACAGAATCCCAGTTCATGTTAGGCAGAGCCCTCACTGACTCTCTTTAAGAGAAATATTGATGAGTGGATGGGAGATCGTAGGTTTACCCCAGGGGTCATCTTTGTGTCACTACTAGACAGAGGTACAGTAAACTAATTCTATTATGTAAGGGGGTCTTCACTGTGTCACTACTAGACAGAGGCACAGTATTCTAAATTTATTCTGTACACTTTTGTACCATTACTTGGGGTGGCGAAAGCCACATCACTATGGCTAGGCTTATAAATGCCCCAGGGCAGATAGCCTAGTACCAAACTATGAAACTATGAAACTTTTAATACAATGCCATCTTGTGGAACAAAGTTGAACTACCATTTTCTATTTTAAAAAAATGTATGCTTCCTAGGAATTTCTCTGGCCCCAGAACTTATATGAAGGAGGCCAATCGTGTACAAGTGCATCCCTTACGGAATCCCCCAAAGGGGGAATCAGGGCAAAGTAGCTTCGGCATTTTGTGTTCATGTGGGAAGCAAAAAGATCGCAGCAAGGCTGACCCCATCTGTGGAATATTCTCTCTGCTATCTCTTTTTTGAGGGACCACTCGTGAGGCAACAAAATTGCCCTGCTCAGTTTGTCTGCAATCACGTTGGATTTCCCCGGGATGTGCGTTGCTATCAGAAAGTGCTGGGTGGATGTAGCCTACTGCCATACCCTTAGGGCCTCTCGACAAAAGAGATAGGACCCGGTTCCTCCTTGTTTGTTCAAGTACCAGACCACTGACATGTTGTCCGTCTGAATCTCAATTGTGAAAGTACTGCAATGCCAAGAGTACTGCTCTCATCTCCAGGACATTGATATGCAGATGTGTCTCTTGTTCAGTCCATGTGCCTTGGGATGTTCTTCCCTAAAAATGCCCCCCCCCCCCCTATCAGGCAAGCGTCCGTGGTCTCTGTGGCCAATAGTGAGGGTAGGATAAAAGGACGACCTGTGGTTACCTGAAGAGAGGTCAACCACCACCGAAGATCCTTTTTGCATGTGTTTGTTACAGTAATGAGATGAGACACTGGGAGCTCTTGATAAGGCCATTGTGTGAACAGTAGCCATTGCAGAATCTGCATGTGCATGTGACCCAATGGAATCGCTATTATTGCAGCTGCCATCATCCCTAACAACTTTAGCACTTATGATGGCCTTAAACTAAATGTCTGGAGATGATGTTCTGTATTTGCTGATGAAGTAGTAATATCCTTTCTGCTGGAAGTTTTAAAGTGGTGGTGGTGGTGTCCAATTCTGCTCCGATAAAAACTGTATGTTGCGATGGTAACAAGGCAGATTTTTCAGAATTTATGGTAATGCCCAGTTGATTGCAAAGAGTAAGAGTGGTGTCCCTGGCTTGTATTAGCTGATACCTGGTGGAGGCGGTGAGGAGTTAATCATCTAAGTACGGAAACACCTGGAATCCCAAACGCCTCAGGTGAGCCGTGACCACTGACATACATTTGGTGAACACTCTGGGGGCTGTAGTGAGACCAAAGGGCAGGGCTCGAAACTGGTAATGACTGGCTCCCAGCCAGAAGTACAGGTGATCCCTGGATGATCTGGCCATTTCTATATGGTAGTATGCATCCTGGAGATCTATCGAGCACATCCAATTGTCTTTCCCTAAGAAGGGAAGTATCGACCGAAGCGTGGCCATCCAGAACTTCTATTTCTTGACAGATCTGTTTAATCTAATGAGGTTCAAAATAGGTCTCCAGTCCCCTGTCTTTTTTAGAACTAAAAAGAATCTTGAGTAAGTTCCAGATCCTGTCTGGTCTGCTGGGACTGGTTGGATGACTCTTTTTCTTAGCAATGTTTGGACCTCTACTGTAGCTTGTTCCTTGTAACTGGGTGGAACATCCGGGATTTTTGTTGTCAATGGAGGGGGGATGGCAAAGAGAATAAAATATCCTCTGGAAACTATTATTTGTACCCAGTTTTCGTTTGTTATTTTGAGCCAGACATCTGGATACAAAGATAAGCGGCCCTGACTGCCTCCACAGTAGGACAGTCAGGCCTCCTTTCAGGAGCGCTCGTAGGGCTTCCCAAAGAACTGGTCTCTGTCACCCTGGTTTTGTGGATCCCCTCTGCCACTAGGGGGGCATCTTCCATTATTGCCCCCTCCTCTGCTCCTGGAGGGGGGTTCACCACATGTGTCCAGAAAGGCTCTTTGGGCTTTTCGGAACTCCATCTTTCCTCCCTTTTGACCCTTGGGGTAGGGTCTAGTAGGGGTGGAAAAATGGATTCCGACGGCAGACAGAGTCTTTCCTTCCTGTTCACATCTGGTCAAAGTTTCCTTAACTTTGGGCCTGAAAAGGGACGAGCCATCAAAAGGGGTGTTGACAAAGGATGACTTAAAGGGCTCTGCAAAGGAACATAAGCGCATCCAAGAATGTCTCCTGAGAGCAATTCCTGTACCCACTGCGTTACTCGTTCCATCAGCCACATATGAGATGAGACGCATGGACAAGTTCATTATGGAATTAAGGGTAGCAAGCTGGGAGGCAACTTTGTCTGAAGCTCCTTCAGCTATTATACCCTGAAGAGTATCTCCAAGCTCTTTTAGGAGGTCTCTTTGCAGTCTTTGAAATGTGTAAGATAGTTCAGTGAACGCATGGCAAAAGTAACTGAACTATACATGCGCTTCCCATATCTATCCATGATCCTAGAGTTTCTGTTAGGAGGATGGATAGAGGAAGACGTTTCTGACATCTCCTTTTTGGTGGCTGCCACCACCACTATGGCATCAACAGAAACTCATTTAGTGAGAAAGGATTTATCCTGAGGGGCAGAAATAAATTTATTGGACCTGCTAGGGACAGGCTCCATGGTGTCCAGAGACTCCCACACCCTTCGTGAGACCCGCTCCATGAGCTCATCAAAGGGCAGAGATGCCCAAGAGGTGGAGGGTTGAGACCCAAAGGTCTTCAGGAGGACCGACTCATCTTCAGTAGTGTTGATGGGCTTCCAGATACCCCTCTGTTTAAGTATTTCTAATATATCTGCAAATGAGATATCTTCAGAGGGGGACTGTGGGGACCCTTCTGATTCATCAAGTCGGTGTCAGATATGAAAGACTTCTGCGGGGAGTCTAGATGCTTCATCTTGCAAATTCTCTTCCTGGGAACCTCATCAGTGGGAACTTCTGGTGTGGTCTCGGAAGAGCAGGGGCCACCCAGTGGGGCTTCCTGAGGCTCAGGGTCTATACACTTCAAAGGGATCTGTGAGGCAGAAGGGGACACAAGCGCTTTTGGGGAGGAGGTAGTTAGTCCTGAAGTTGTGGATGTCCTGGGGGACATTATTCTCTTCATGGCTTCAAAGGCACCTCTGCTCTGATGAGAAGGAACTGCTGGATCTGAAGAAACAACCTATCCCCTCAGCACTGGAACAGTGGGCTCTGAACCAGAGGTAGGAGCTGAACTCATCCGAGCCGAGGCCCCGAGAGGCAAAGTCAGAACCGACAGGTCAGTCCGACTATCCTTCCCGGACCCGACCGGAGTGTGTCGGCTTCTAGACTAATGGGCCCCGAGGAAGTCTGAGTAAACAGAACCAATGGCACTGGAAAAGGCATTGGCTCCAAAGGCTCCACAATCATCAGGTTCAACTCCTCCAGCTTCAAAGGACCGGTATGGCTCGGAGGAGGAAAAGAAGTAGATGGAATAACAGCTTTTGGTTCTGAAACCTCTTGGGTCGAAGCCAATAAAAATTTAGCAAACACCGGTGCCTGTAGCAACTTCTGCACTACACGATCCACATCTAAACTGGATAGGCTAATCGAGGACCGAGATGAGTGGATGGAGGGTGGTACCGACTGAAGTATAGGAGATTTCAATACTTCGGATACTGGTTCCAGGACTGGGGACAGACTCCGAAAGGGCAGGATGCTTGGCTCCAAAACCTGTGGAGCCGACGTCAATTTTTTTTAGATTTTGACGAGTCCAATGAAAAAGTCTTAGAGGACTTAGAAGATTTGAGAGGTTGACTAGTTTTATCCTGGTCACCCAAAGCTTCCTGAAAGGAAGATTTTAGCAGTCCTCTATCAATTTTCTTTTACTTTCATGCAAAACTCTACTTGAAAAGGAATGGCAAATGGAGCAACACTCTTGCAAATGCAAGGCACCCAGACAATAGACACAATTTACATGACTATCCGTCACTGACATCTTTTGTCCACACTTCGGACATTTTTTTAAACCCAGACATGGGATGTTTGTCTTTCTCCTGGTCAGCCATGAAACTATCTAACTATACCAAGAAGACTTGAATTATCCAACAGGAATGTACACACACACACACACACACACGCACGCACGCACACACACACACACACACACACACACACACACACACACACACACACACACACACACACACACAAACTTTAACAATTTCTAAACTACACTATAGTATAAGCCGTAAGTAGCCCCTAAATAAAAACCCAAATGGGCTCTATATGGATAGATGTATAAATGTATAAACACACACACACACCAAATTTTAATATCTATAAATGCTTATAACACTCTACTAAGCTAATCTAATATCAATATAAGGCACACCAAGAAGGGAAAGGGAATACTAAAGGCCTGTAAAAAACAAAGGCCAAAGGGAGTAAGAGAACTATCAAATTTTAAGCTATTAAAGATCTAAAGTTATAACCATCAATAACTATTAATATATAAGACAAAGTCTAGAAATTTTTTAGAAAAAAGCTATACTGGCCCGAGCTGTGCTAGGAAACCTCCGATCTGTTGCAGCGACAAACTAGATCTGAGGTAACTCAAGATGCATCATGGGATAGGGAGTTGGCCTCGAGCTTTGTAGTAGGCCAACTCGGAGCCGAGGATCAGCTCCAAACCCATCTGTAAGAATGAACGGCAAGATAGAACAACTTCACATACAATCTTATTTGCTGTCAGACATTGCTCTGTTGCCATTTGTAATTTTTTGTGTGTGTCCCTGTCTCACTACAGCTATTTCATAGATTTCAGTTTCCTTAATTACATGCTGATAAGCCTTATTTTATCACCATTTATGGTCACATAAGTGGTGTTGGGAGTTCCTGTGCAAAGCATTTCTGCAACATTGGTTTACCTGGCTGTATTGGGCAGATAGATTTTACAAGTTTATAGGTAGGTACTAGGCTATCAGCCCAAGGGCCTAAGTAAGCCTAGCCAACAAGGTTCTCTGACATACGCCACCCAAGAAAGTTAATTTCCTGTGCCCCTGTTGAGCAGAGCCACAGAAGTGATCCTCGGGATGTATTTCCTATTTCCCATCCAGTCATCAAGATTTTTCTTGAAGATTGCTTATGAGGAACTTTGCTTGACATAGATGGGTAGCTTGTTCCAGAGTGTAGGAAGTCTCTGGGGCAGGAATCTATCCCTCCAGCATGTCCTGTTTATTGTAGTGACAAGGTTTAGGTCCCTACAGCATGTAGCTCGGAGGGACTGGGATTTATTTAGGTGTAGTATATCCAAAAGCTCTGGGTTTAACATAGCTTTATATGTTAGGCAGAGATCTCCTCGGAGTAGGTGATATGCTACAGAGTAAAGCTGGAGTTTTTTGAGATGGTCAGTGTAGGGCATCTGTTTGAGGCCAGTAATCCTCTTTGTGAGATACTTCTGCAGCCTTTCAAGTTGCTGCAGATGTCTTGTGAGGTACATTACAAAAGGGGCGTTGTACTCTATAATGGGTCTAATGAGTGCCTAGTAGAGGGGAACAATGACCTCTTTTTTTCCTGGATGAGAACCCTTTTGTGATGAGGTGTGCCACATAGAAGGATTTCCTGACTACTGTGGTGATGTGATTATCAAAGGAGAGACTGCTGTCCACCTGGGTCCCAAGGTCTCTTATCAAACATTCAGCATTAAGTAGACTGCCGTTTATGTGGTAGTTCATGAGTACAGAGTTTTTACCAAAGGGGATGACAATGCACTTTTTGGCACTGAGCTTGAGGCCATGCCTCTGACACCAGGCATCTGTCTCAGTGAGGCCCTTCTGTAGGATGTCCACATCATTTGTGGACTCGACTATGGCTCCTAGTTTGCAGTCATCTGCGAACTTCATTAGCCAGAAGTCTTCTGTGTTAGCCTGTACTTCAGAGAAGTAGATATCAAACAGGAGAGGTCCCAGGACTGAACCCTGTGGTACTCCACTTGTCACTGTTTTGAAGTCAGATTTGGAGTCTGCAACTTTTACAGTGTGGGTTCTGTCAGTGAGCCAGTTGGCAACCCATCTTGTAATGTGGGAATTTATACCTAGTTTCGTGAGTTTAGCTATAATTTCAGAATGGGGGATGGTATCGAAAGCCTTGGCGAGGTCAAGATAGGCTGTGTGAACCACCTTACCCTCGTTTACAGCTTTGGCGACTGCCTCAAAGAAGTCAATCAGGTTCAGAAGGCATGATCTGCCTTTCACAAACCCAAACTGGGTGGGGTCCAGAGTTTAGAGGTACCAATGTATTTGTTTATGAGTTCCATGATGATACGTTTCATGGCCTTGCAGACCAGGCTCATCAGGTTAATAGGGCAATAGTTCCCAAGATCAGTGGTGGCTCCTCCTTTGTCGAGTGGGATAACTGTTGCTGTGTGCCATTCAGTGGACACAAAGCCTGATGTGAGACTATGATTGAACATGATGCTTAGGTAGGGAGCCAGTTCGTTCTGAAGTTCATGTAAAACGCAGCCTGGGATGTTGTCCGGTCCCACGGATGTTATGTTTTTGGTTTTAGAGAGTGCAGATTTTACCTGCATAGATGTGATTACAGGGACTCTGCATTCTTCCTGTATAGATATGGGCCCTTTAGGGGGTGAGAGGGGGGTAAAGTTAGCACTGACCCTGTCTGCTACGATGTTGGCAATATCAGTTGGTTCTGTAATTTTCATGCCGTTGTGCTGTAACTCAGAGCAGATCTGGGTGTTGCTATTGAGATTCTTGACATAGCTATAGAATGCTTTGTGTTTTTGCTTATATTGTGCAAACATTGCACTGTACCTTTTGTGTCTTCTACCAGCATCAGTTCCATGAACTGTACTGGTTTTTTTCACTGATAAAGGAAAAATTATCCCACACTACACTCCTGTATCCATCTTTACTGTAACAACTGTTAACTTTTACTTGTGTGCTTACAGCTAAATATAAGAGTTGTTGGTTTCTCCTTCATTACGCATTTGATTTCCTCTCACATTTAGACCAAATGACAAAGAAAAGCTTTTTGTCTACATGTGTAGCCTTCATTTTAATATTGCAATGGATTTGCTGATACCCACAGCTTTTACCTGCCCAAACTATATTTATTGGATATTCTTTAAGTTGTTTTTATCTAATTTTGTATTAATAAAAAACATTACTGTTTATCTTGACTTCTGTTCTCAGATTTTTAATTTCTGTTGCTTAGACTAACATTTCTGCTAGCTTCCTGCAATCTGTATAGCTACTGTTGTGTTCAGGTGTTCTTCGTGTTTCACTGTTGCAGTTATTACATTTGGGTAATCTGCTGGCAGGTTGCCCTCAGCCTGATTAACAAAGTCTTGGGTCCTGCGTCAGTTGCTGTCCCCTCTTCCATGACGTCAGGTCGTCAGGGGTATAAAACATGCAGCCAACACCATTCATCAGTCTTTCTTGCTGTGCGGTGCCCGAAGCAGAAGCAGTTCGCAAGTGCCGGTTGGCCGACCCCTGAAATTTTCGTTTTCGAGTTTCAGAAACAAAGTCTTCAACTAAAATCTAAGTACTCCGTTGGTGAAACTTTTTCTTGCTCCTTACTGATGTCAGTAAAAGTTAATAATTGTATTATTTGTGGGAAGCAAATACCTCATAAGGATTTTCATTTGTACTGTATTCCTTGCCTAGGCCCTGACCACGATGTACCTTGCTGTCAGTTTTGTGCTATATTTTATCAGTGCACTATCCGTCGCCGGTACATTTTTTGCTTCTAAATATTTCGGTTCTCGGTTTAATTATCCAGAAATGACGTTGGTTAGCCATCCGACTATCGGAATACCAAAAAAACACAAAGAAAAAGACAGAGACAGGCCGTTGAGGTCCAAACCTGCTGAAGACACTTCTCCTAAGCCAGTCGCCAGTACTCAGTGAGGTGCTTTCGCAGCCCCTGATACCTGCTAATTCTGATTCTCAGGCCTCTACTGAGACCCATTGGGAGTCCGGTATGCCGCGAGATGCTTCACCTATGGAAGCCATGGATGTCTCTACCTTGGATGGGTCCGGAGCTGCTGTGCAGGCACCGGCTTCTGAGGGTGTATTCAGGCCTACAGATTTACATATTAAACCGACTCCACCTTCTATACTAAGGCCTAAATCTCGATCTATGTCTAAAAAACTGATGCCCAGGCCACATGTTCAGGCTCCTGTGCCTAAAAAACAAATGATCAAAATGGCTGAAGATTTAATTACTCTAATCTGGGGTAGTCAACCCCCCCCCCCCTTCTAAGAGGCCTAGGGTTGAACTTGACTATGAATCTTCTGAACAGGACTCTGTTTCCTCTGACTCTTCTAATGACCTGGATTTGTCCCTTCCTACTTATGAGGACTCTGATACAGAGGATTCCATTCCCTCTGCTTCTACCCCTGAGGATTTTTCTTTTGGAGAAACTTTACATACCTTAAGGGAGCATTTCCACTGGGAAAGTCAGGATTTCTCTGAATCCAAAAAGAGGCTGAGGGATTTCCTTCTTCTACCTCAGCGTAGGCCCTTGGCTATACCTCCTGTACTAGACATTGTTGATGATGTGTTTTCAGAATCCATTATGGCCCCTGATTCCCTACCTCCGGCCCCTAGTAAACCAGACAGATACTACAGGGTTACTGAGTCCCACAAATTCCTTTTCAAAAATCCTGTTGCAGACCCTGAAACCATTTCTCAGGGGCCCAAGGGCATTAAGGCTTCTACTGCTAAAAATCCTACCCCTTCTGATAGAGACTCCAGGGCGCTGGATAGATGGAGTAAAAAGGTTTATACTTCTGCAACCTTGGCAATCAGGGCTTTAAACTGTTAATTCCATATGCTAAAATATCAACAGCATATCATGGGACTGCTTAAATAGAAAATGATGTTGATTTCTGACTGTGTGGAAAATAAGGATTTACAGGATTTATTGCATTCAGCTGAACAAGTTGGAAAACATACTTTGCAATGTGGTTTTGATTCTTTAGAGGCCTCTTGCATGGCTACTGTTACTGGGTCTGTGCTTAGAAGGCATGCTTGGCTTAAGGAGCAATCTGCCTGATCATGTTAAAGCAAAACTGTTGGATGCTCCTTTGCAGCAGAACCATCTGTTTTGCAGTAAGGCTGAAGAATTTCTAAAAAAGATGGAAGATAAAGCTAAAGCTATGCAAACTGTGAAAGATTTCTTACAAGTACAACCTTCAAGATTTAGTAGGCACTGGCCTACTAAGAACTGTTTTTTTCCAGCTCCTTCCAGTGCCACTCAAGCCAAACCCAGACACTCCAAAAGCACCAGGTTTCAGTCCCAAGGGACCTTCAGAACTAAGCAATGGGTGCTTCCACTTCCAAATCTGGAAATAACAAGACACCACCTTATGGTAAACAGTCTCAATGACTTTCCTTTAAAATTACCAAGCACTTACCTCTCAGCCGCCCCTTTGGGGGGAAAACTGGCTCTTCATGCAAAAAACTGGCAACTTATAACCCAGGACAAATGGGTTTTAAATATAGTGTCCCAGGGATACAGATTTCATTTCCACACTTTGCCAACTCCAAATGGGTGGCCAGACCTGCTCCCAAATCAGTGGGCAGAGGCTCAGAAATAAGTACTTTCCCTCCTAAACATGGGGGCTATTCAACTAGTACCAGAAGAGGAAAAGGGACAAGGTTTCTATTCCAGACTTTTCCTGGTACCCAGAAAAGACAAATCATGGCGTCCAATTCTGGACCTGTCTACTCTAAACACCTTTCTGGACATTCCAAAATTCAAGATGCTGACTCTTCACCTGTTAATTCCTATGCTAGGCAAGGATGTCTGGTTGGCAACTCTAGATTTAAAAGAGGCTTACCTGCATATCCCAATCAGGGAATCTTGCAGAAGATACCTACGCTTCAAAGCAAGCTACTTGCATTATCAGATGTCCTTCATGGATGCATCTGCAGTCATAACAAATGGGTTGTCCTGTCGTCAGGCAGCCCTTCGGTCGGCCGGATTCCAAAGTCTGGGTCCGGCTTCGGCTGATGTCGCACTTCACCCGACGTCATCTCTGCTGGTCTTCGGGTATAAAGGCATCAGCCGACGCCATTTTCCTCAGTCTTTCTTGCCGCGTGGCGCCTGAAGCAGAAGCTGTTCGCAAGTGCCGGTCGGTCAGATCCAGAGATTACTACTACCGAATACTACTTCGAAGACTTCTAAAAAGCTAAGTACCCCGTTGGGGACTCTTTCTTGCCTCAGCCGATGTCAGAAAAAGTCAATAACTGTTTAACTTGTGGGAAACAAATACCTCATAAAGATTTCCACTCTTACTGTCTGCCTTGCTTAGGCCCAGACCACGGCGTAGCAGCCTGTTCGCCTGCGCTTCCTTCAACCGACGAACGCTAAGGCGTCGGAGTTTGCTGAACAGTTTTTCGGCTCAGACTTTGCATACATTATGCCGTCGGATCCTCCGACTACCCAAATTATTAAAAAACGCAAAGAAAAAGACCGACACTCGCGGTCCGCGGTTTCGGCCGAAACCACGGTTAAGCAAGCCGCGAGTGTCTCGGTTTCGGCCGAAACCGAGAAAACTGGTCAATCTTCAGCCGAATCCATGACTACTACTGAGGCTCCTGCTACCTTACCTGAATCGGCCTCAGAGATTTTGCCAACAACTGTGGTTTCTAGTGATTTATCAGACACCATCCCTTTGGATGTCTCTACCCCAGCACGTGGTGCTGCTAGACCCCCCGCAGCCATGTCTATCAAGGCCTTTGCCAGGGCAAAAGCAGCCAAATCTGCTAAATCAGTGCCAGTTAAACCTCCCTCACACAGGCCCACTTCTAGTTCTCAAATGCTTACTCTGGCAGAAGATTTAATATCCTTAATTAGGGGATCCCAATCTCACCCAGACAGGGCCTCTCAGCCCCCAGAAAAGAGACCTAGGACAGAGCCCCCCGAGCCAGTGTCCTCTGATGATTCTGCAGATGACTCAGACATTACAGACCAGCCAGAGGATCCTTTTTCTACTTATGAAGACTCCGATGCTGAAGAATCCATTCCAGCTGCCTCTCCACCAGAGGAATTTTCCTTTGGGGAAACCTTACATGCCATGAGAGAACAATTCCAATGGCAGGGACAAGATTTCTCAGATTCAAGAAAAAGGCTTAGGACTTTTCTACACTTACCACAACATAGGCCCTTAGCTATACCTCCTGTTTTGCCTGTTGTGGATGATGCATTTAATGATGTCTGCACTGCTCCTGATTCTTTACCTCCAGCCCCTGCCAAACCTGATAGATTTTACAGGGTGCCAGACACTCATCGCCACCTATACAAGGCCCCACTGGCAGACCCCGAAACTATTTCCCAGGGGCCTAAGGCAGTAGCCTCGACCACAGCAAAAAACCCTATTCCTTCAGAAAGGGAATCCAGGTCCTTAGAGATGGGGGAAAAAAGTTTACACCTCTGCTACTCTCTCAGCTAGAGCTTTAAACTGTCAGTTTCACATGATTCAATACCAAGAGTTTATGCTTGATCAGTTAACTAAAAAACTGTCCTCTGATGAATCTTTAGATAAGAAATATGTATTAGAAATGGTGAATAATATCCAACAGGTTAGTAACCATTCCTTAAAATGTGGCTATGATGCACTGGAGGCTTCATTTAGATCAGCCATGACTGGCACAGTGATAAGAAGGCATGCATGGTTGAAAGAACAAGTCTTACCGGATCATGTTAAAGCAAAGCTATTAGATGCTCCTATGGATAAGGCCAGTCTATTTGGTACACCTGCTCAGCAGGTAATGAAGAAAATGGAAGAAAAGGCAAAATCTGTACAAACAGTTAAAGATTTCTTACAGGTTCAGCCCCCAAGGTTTAGCGGGAACTGGCCTGCCAAAAATTGGTTCTTTCCTGACTCCACAAGATCCCAAAGGGGCAGGAATAGACGCTCTAGAGGCAGAAATCAATCCAGAGGGGGTGCCTACAGAGGACGACAGGGGCAAGGCAATAACCGAGGCACAGACACAACCACTACCACTGCAACAGGACAATCACAGTGACTTGGCTCTAACTCCGCCTACCAGGGAGCAAATAGCCGCACCATTAGGCGGAAAGTTAACCTTATTTTCAAAAAATTGGCACTATATCACCAAAGACAAGTGGATTTTGCAAACCATAGACCAAGGCTACCGGTTCCACTTCCACACCTTACCAGTAAAAAGAGGAATGCCAAACCTGCCTCCAAATCAAAAAATAGAAGCTCTACAGCAGATAACGGAATTAACAAAGATGAGAGCTGTGGAAAGAGTACCAATAACAGAACAGGGCAAAGGATTCTACTACAGACTCTTCCTAGTACCAAGAAAAGAGAAAAGTTGGAGACCTATTCTCGACCTGTCCATCTTAAACACATACATCATTGTCCCAAAATTCAAAATGCTGACCCTACAGCAACTTCTTCCCATGCTGGGCAAGGAGTGTTGGCTGGTAACTCTAGATCTCAAGGAGGCATACCTGCACGTCCCCATTCGACCAAATTGCAGAAGATACCTCAGATTTCTTGCAGGATCAGAGCATTATCAATTCTCAGCATTGCCCTTTGGCTTATCTACTGCGCCCAGAGTATTCACAAAATGCCTGGCATCAGTAATCGCTCACTGCAGAGTACAGGGAATCCAAATTTATCCATACCTGGACGACTGTCTGTTACAAGCAGACAACAAAAGCAAGCTGACAACAGATTTACAAAGGGTCATTTACTTGCTGCAAGCCCTGGGATACACAGTCAATTTACAAAAGTCAAGGCTGATACCATCCCAAACAAGAACATTCTTGGGCGCGGAATTGGACACAGTAAAACAAATGGCATTCCTAACCGCAGAAAAACAAACAGAACTCCCTCTTTACTTCTTGGCATTAACAAAGCAGAACAAACTAACAGCAAGAAAAGTTCTGCAGGCCTTGGGCTTCATGGCATCATGCATAATCTTGGTCCCACATGCCAGACTGCATATGAGAAAGCTACAGTGGTACCTAAAGAATTTATGGTCTCAACACAGGCACAGCTTAGAAGCAGAAATACCACTAATCCCATGCCTAAAACAGGAGTTCCTATGGTGGGCTCAAGCATGCCAGTCAAACCCAGGCCTACCCTTCCACAACTTTCAAGCAAGCCAAACTATCACAACAGACGCCTCAGACCTAGGATGGGGGGCGCACATGATGGACAAATGCGTACAAGGATTGTGGACTCAGGACCAGCTGCACCTGCACATAAACCAAAAAGAAATGCTGGCAGTAAAACTGGCAATCCAAAAATTCAGACCATTCCTCAAAGAAGGCCATTTGATGATAAGGACAGACAACACCACAGTCATGTGGTACATCAACAAACAGGGAGGCACTCATTCATACCCCCTATGCAGAATGACTTTGGACCTTTGGAATCTGGCTCTCAGCTACAACATCCAGTTACAGGCAATATTTGTACCGGGAAAGAGAACACCCTAGCAGACATGTTAAGCAGAACCACCTTGGATGCTCACGAATGGATGCTACACCGGACATCTTCAAGACCATCACAAAGAAATGGGGAATGCCACAAATAGATCTATTCGCCTCCCCACTCAATCACCAGCTCAAAAAATTCTGCACAAGGACATTCCACCCACTTGCATGGAAGGTGGATTCTCTCTCCTTCAGCTGGAAAGGCCTGACAGCATATGCATTTCCACCTCTTCCCTTGATACACAAGGTACTACTGAAAATCAAAGAGGAACGTCCAAGGATAATCCTGATAGCTCCGAACTGGCCAAGACAACACTGGTACCCATTGCTGAGGAGCATGTCTCGGGAGAAAATGTGGTCAATACCCTGATGCCTTTGATGTTAACTCAGAACAACTACAACATCATGCATCCAAACCTAAAACCTTGCAACTGACTGCCTGGAACATCACATAGCAGCAACTAACCCAGATCTTTCCCAAAGGGTTAAAGACATTATCCTTGAAGCCCGCAGACCTTCAACAAGAAGGAACTATGCAGGAAAATGGAAAAGGTTTGTCATTTGGAGTACTGAAAGAGGAAAAGATGTGTCGAACATAGATATTGCTAACATTCTGGAGTATTTGGCAGAGCTTCTACATACAGGCCTGTCCTATTCCTCCATCAAGATACATGCATCAGCTATTTCAGCAGAATACAGCTTTGATCCACCTGTCTTCTCACATCCTCTACTCAGGCAGTTCCTCAGAGGGATCAAGAATGTAAAACCTCCTAGGAAACCACCATTACCAGCATGGGACTTGAACTTTGTGCTAGAAAAGTTGACACTCCCTCCGTTTGAACCAGCAGCAACAGCAGATCTACAACACCTGTCATGGAAAACTGCTTTCCTACTGGCAATTACCTCAGCAAGAAGGGTTTCGGAACTACAGGCCTTAATGGCAGTACAACCCTTCCTAATCTTCCATCAAGATAGGGTGTCCATGAGAACTAATCCTACATTTATGCCTAAAGTGGTATCCAGAGTGTCTTTAAACCAGACAATCCACCTACCTACCTTCTTTCCCAATCCACAAAATAGAGGGGAAAGAATGCTGCATACCTTGGATGTACATAGACAGCTACGCTACTACCTGGACAGAACCAAAAGTAACAGAAAAACTGACCAGCTTTTAGTAGCCTATGCAACAGGAAGGGAAGGAAAAGCAATTTCCAAACAGACAATCTCCAAATGGATAGGAAATTGCATAAGATTCTGTTACTCCTACCATGGAAAACCAATTCCACAGAACATAAGGCCTCATTCTACAAGGGCTACAGCCACTACCACAGCTTTCTTACGAGGAGTGGCAACCAAGGACATTATTGAGGCGGCTACTTGGACCTCCGTGCATACATTTGCCAAGCATTATAATTTACCTCTATATTCTAGATCCCGAGCAGGGTTTGCCACTGCTGTACTGCAAGGGATCCTAACCACACCATAATTTTTCTTCCTCCTCCCCTAGTTGGCTATGGTATTCTACCCATTTGTTATGACTGCAGATGCATCCATGAAGGACATAGTACAGTTTTGTACCTACCATAAATGTAGATGTCCGAACTGGATAGCATCTGCAGTCAGGATTACCCTCCCTCCTTCCCCTCTGTGGTACTCCTAGGGTATCTACCCTCCTAATAGCTAGCTGGGGGGGAGTCTCTTATGGTGTATTTGTTTGTATATATGTACATACATGCTTATTTTTTGTGTTTGCCTTCTACCTTTTTGGAAAACATTGACATTTATCCAAAATTTAGCCTTCCAAGAGGGCAACTGGCATCTGGGGCAAGAAACACTGAGGAAAATGGCGTTGGCTGATGCCTTTATACCCGAAGACCAGCAGAGATGACGTCGGGTGAAGTGCAACATCAGCCGAAGCCGGACCCAGACTTTGGAATCCGGCCGACCGAAGGGCTGCCTGACGACAGGACAACCCATTTGTTATGACTGCAGATGCTATCCAGTTCGGACATCTACATTTATGGTAGGTACAAAACTGTACTTTTTCTGCACTGCCCTTTGGCTTGTCTACTGCGCCAGGGTATTCCCAAAGTGCCTGGCTCCAGTAACTGCATTTTGCAGGCAAAGAAATATTCAAATATATCCATACCTGGACGATTGTCTAATTCAGGCAGAAAACCAGGTCATTCTTCTAAAACATCTGTTGTTTGTAAAAAGGGTTCTACCTTGTCTAGGGTACACCATAAATGAAAAGAAATCTCAACTGGTACCCTCTCAAAAAATTACATTCCTGGGTGCAAGCTTGAATACAACTGCCCAGATGGCTTTCCTTATGCCAGAAAAGCAAATTCATTTGGTGACTTAATTCAAACAGGTGGCCACAAAAACCCTGCTATCTGCAAGACAAATACTGCAAGCCTTGGGGTTCATGGCCTCCTGCATTCTTCTAATTCCGTATGCAAGACTGCATATGAGGAAACTTCAGTGGTACTTAAAAAGTTTATGGAGTCAACATTGTCACAGCCTGGAAACAATGATTCCTATCATACATTGCCTGCGCCTAGAGTTCCTATGGTGGGCAGAGGCCTGCCACCAAAACAAGGGACTGCCATTCACACCACCCCCTGCCACCCAAACCCTAACTACAGACGCATCAGACTATGCACGGGGGGGGGGGCTCATCTGGCAGGGAAGTGCATTCAGGGCAAATGGAGCCCATATCAGATGCACCTTCATATCAATTAAAAATAAATGCTAGCTGTACAGAATGCTTTGACAGCCTTCAAGGGCTACCTTCATCCGGGACAACTAATGGTAAAGACGGACAACACCATGGTAATGTGGTACATAAACAAGCAGGGGGGTACACATTCATACCCCCTCTGCAGACTAGCCATGGCATTGTGGAACACGGCCTTGAGCTACCAAGTACAACTACAAGCTCAATTCCTGCCAGGAAAGCTGAATATTCTGGCAGACGAACTAAGCAGAAATCTCATGTACCCACACGAATGGAAACTGGAACCATGGAGTTTCAACATGTTGACATGCAAATGGGGGAGCCCCAGACATAGATCTTTTTGCCTCACCCCAGAACTATCAGTTGGACAAATTTTGCACAAGAACCCCTCACAAAAAAAGCCTGGAAAGTGGATGCTCTGTCCTTCAGCTGGAAAAACCTATTAGTCAATGCCCTTCCCCCTATGCCTCTGCTTTCCAAAGTTCTACTAAAAGTCAAACAGGACAAACCAAAAATGATTTTGATTGCTCCAGACTGGCCTCGCCAATGCTGGTACTCACTCCTGCACAGTGTGTCACAAATTTCTCCATGGCACCTCCCTCAGACACCTTTCTTACTGTCTCAGCAGGAGAACCAAATTCTGCACCCTCAGCTCCAAACATTGAATCTTGCAGCTTGGCTAATCATTTAAATTCCTCGTTAGCATCCCTCAGAAAACCTGTGATGGATATCATTTTGTAGGCGAGAAGACCTAGTACTAGAAAATATTATGCTGACAAATGGAAAACATTCTGTGCCTGATATCAATCTCAAGGGATGAGCACAGCAGCACCCAATTTACCTCAGATTTTGCAATACTTCACTGAGATGCTTCACAAGGGCCTGTCTTTTTCCTCCATAAAAATCCATGCCTCAGCCATTTCAGCTCATTACAACACAAAACCACCCCTCTTCTCTCATCTTCTGCTAAAGCAGTATCAGTGGGGCCAAAAACGTGAGACCACCCAGGAGAGCTCCAACCCCTGCCTGGGACCTTAACTTTGTGTTGGAGAAACTCACTCTACCTCCTTTCGAGCCAGCTGCTACTGCAGACTTAAAATTTCTTTCCTGGAAAACAGCCTTCCTTTTAGCAATCACTTCAGCTATAAGGATATCTGAATTACAGGCCCTTATGGCAGTGGAGCCTTTCATCATCTTTCATGCGGACAGGGTGTCATTCAGGACAAATCCATCCTTCATGCCTAAGGTAGTATCCAGTGTGGCTCTTAATCAGTCTGTTCATTTGCCAACTTTCTTTCCCAATCCACAGAACAAGGGGGAGTGGATTCTGCATTCATTGGATGTACACAGACAACTTAGATTCTACTTGGACAGGACTAAATCTCGAAGAAAATCTGAACAACTGCTGGTAGCATTTGCTGCAGGGGCAGAGGGGAAGGCTATTTCAAAACAAACCATTTCTAAATGGATAAGCCATTGTATTCAGTTCTGCTATAAGCACCATGGAAAACCTATCCCCCAGAGGATCAGATCTCATTCCACCAGGGCTGCATCTACTTCTACAGCCTTTCTCAGAGGTGTTTCCCAGGGATATTCTAGAAGCTGCTACCTGGAGTTCAGTTCATACTTTCACCAAGCATTATCACTTACCAGTTTTCTCTAAATCCAGGGCTGGCTTTGCCACTGCTGTTTTGCAGGGCCTTATAGCTGGTCCTAATGTGTATAAATCCTTCCTCCCAACCATAGCTTTGTGAATCTACCCAAATGTAATGACTGCAACAGTGAAACACGAAGAACATAGTACAGTTGTGTACTCTTAGCATAAATGTAGATGTTCGAGTGTATTTACTGTTGCAGTCCTGGTTACCCTCCCTCCAGTCCCCTGTTTTTCTCTTACTATACCTCTACTTTCTTCTACTATGCTTAAAAGCCTTTTTGGTGTATTTGCTTTTGTTTGGAGGTATATTTTTGTGTTTTTAATTACTTATATATTTTGTTCCCCATTTTGGGGGGCACCTGACATCTGGGGCAAGAAAAACTGATGTAATGGCGTCGGCTGCATGTTTTATACCCCTGACTACCTGACATCATGGAAGAAGGGACAGCAACCGACCCAGGACCCAAGACTTTGTTAATCAGGTCGACTGAGGGCAACCTGCCAGCAGATTACCAAATGTAATGAGTGCAACAGTGAATACACTCGAACATCTACATTTATGGTAAGTGTACACGACTGTACTTTTTATAGCTAGATTTTGTTGCAATCAGTGGTGTACGTATTCTCATTCTTTTCACCATTAAAGTTTATATAAAGACGATGATCTGGTCGCCGATCGTAACCACTGTATTGTTTTTAAGACATGAATGCCAAGAAATTCACCTTGAGACAGTGACATAACTGGAGATTGTGCCGCCCGGGGCTGTATTTGAGTTTGCTGCCCCTCACAAAATCAAGGTCAAATGGGGCCCCCTCCCCCATACACAGGCCCTCCATGCCCCGCAGCCATTCCAGTGTCCCATTACTTGGCTATTTCTCCCCATTTACCATAAACACCGTAATGTGCATACTGCTTTATACTTTACTTCTACAATGATTATTTGGAATTTATTTAAAACTTTTATTTTAAATTTTATAGCACAAACACTGACAGCCATCTGCTAAACAAAGCAATACAGTCTTGAAATGAAAACAGACTTAGCATTAAAACTTCTCTGCCCTTGAAACTCACATTCATTGAAACGGCACTGAAACCCACATTCAAAGAAAATGCATCTGGACAGTGGCAGGTAAAGTTTACCTTTGGGCTGTTTTCAAAACATAGGCCCCTTGCACGCATATCTAGGACCATGTAAACATACATGTGTTCTTTGATTCACCTTCCTGATTGTATTAAATTATATTCCTTGTATAATACAGCACACTTGTTAGAGTGTGTTTTAAATTTATTGATTTGAACATTTTTCCAGTAAGCAATGAAACAAAATTTGTGAACCAATAATGACAAAACTGCCTGATTCAGGACATTTACATCATAAAAGTCTACTCAAACTTCTGTCATTACAGTCCGTCAATATCAGTAAATATGCACAATCTCTGGAGAAGTAAAAGTCATCTAAACAATTCCACATTAAAGGGATCTGTAACTAATGAAGAGGTTGCCGTTAGCAAACAACTTTATATTTCATTGTTTCATCTACAAATAAAGTGCCTGTTGCCCTTGAAGAATAAATTGCCTATGTTACATAAAAAAATGATAAGCTGGTAATATGGATGACAAACTGATAACAGGTTCATAGTTACTAGGCATCTCCTCCAAAGGAGGACATTCACAGGACTGCAGCATCCACTCCCTTTAATGTACAACAGAGTACAGTATCAGCACTCCATCTGTACACTGTGATAGTAGAATCCATAGCCTTCCACATCAAAAACAAGTATACTACCTGTTGTGCTACTAATAATGCAAACAAGCTAAGGATATGCAGCACAAAACTTCTCTTCCCCTGAAGCTCTCAGCTCCTTGTAAAATCCACTTGACACTCAACTAAATCTCCCAACTTTGCAGCACAAGAAATCTGGAAAAAGCCAAAATTTATTGGGGGGGGGGGACAAAGGCCCAAACCCAGGGACACATTTTAAACACTGCTTGTATAATCTTAGAAAGTTGCTAGAATGTTTTGTTTTGTTTTTGTGTTACCATGCATTTCCTGAAAGATAGGAAGACAGAAACTTAAAAGCCTATCATTATTTAGTGAGTTCAGTTCTCACCAATTTGCCAGAAAACCACAAATTTTAAGAGGAACAGACCAAAAGTATGAGACAAATATTCTGTGAAAATCTGGAGAGTTGAGAGCTATGGACTCAGCTCTGTGAATCACAAGTGGTGTTATGGGTAGAGAATTCAGGCCCTTGATGTTCTTCATGTTTCACTGTTGCAGTCATTACATTTGGGTTATCTGCCTGCAGGTAGTTCTCAGCTGGCCTGAATATCAAAGTCTTGGATTCCTGCGTCAAATGCTGTCCCTTCTTCCATGACGTCAGGTCATCAAGGGTATAAAACATGCAGCCGACACCATTACATCAGTCTTTCTTGCCATGCTGTGCCCGAAGCAGAAGCAGTTTGCAAGTGCAGGTCGACCGACTCCTGAAATTTTCATTTTTGAGTTTCAGAACCAAAGTCTTCAAAAAAGCTAAGTACCCCATTGGGGATCCTTTTTCTTGCTCTTTACTGATGTCAGTAAAAGTTAACAATTGCATTACCTGTGGAAAGCAAATACCTCATAAAGATTTTCATTCATACTGTATTCCTTGCTTAGGCCCAGACCACAACGTCCCTCGCTGTCGGTTTTGTACCTTATTCCACCCTCGGACTATTCGTCATTTGTTTATTTTTGCAGCAAATTATTTTGGTACTCAGTTTAACTATCCAGAAATGGCTTCAGTAAGCCATCCGACTACCGACATTCTGAAAAAATGTAAAGACAGAGACAGAGACAGACTGCACTGGTCCAAAACTGCCGACAATGCTTCCATTAAGCTAGTCGCCAATTCGCCGGTACTCAGTGAGGTGCTTTTGCAGCCCCTGATACCCGCTACTTTAGATTCGTAGGCTTCTACTGAGACCCGTTCGGAGACCGGTATGTCACGAGATGCTTCTTCGACTATAGAACCTGCGGATGTCTCTACCTTGGATGGGTCCGGAGCCGCTGTGCAGGCACCGGCTTCTGAGCGTGTATTCAGGCCTACAGATTTGCATTTCAAACCTACGCCATCTTCTTCTTCAAGGCCTAAAACTCGACCCACGCTTAGAAAACCGACGTCCAAACCGCATGGTCAGGCCCATATGCCTAAAAAACAAATGATAAGAATGGCTGAAGACCTTATTACTCTAATTAGGGGAAGCCAGCCTTCTCCCTCTAAGAGACCTAGAACTGATTTTCCTTCTGATTCTTCTGATCAGGATTCTGAAATTTCTGTTTCTTCTGATTACCAGGATTTTCCCTTATCTACATATGAGGATTCAGATGCAGAGGATTCCATTCCCTCTGCTTCCCCTTAAGATTTTTCTTTTGGTGAAACCTTGCACACTCTTAGGGAGCATTTCCGCTGGGAAAGCCAGGATTACTCTGACTCCAAAAAGAGGCTTAGGGAATTCTTACTCCTCCCTCAACACAGGCCTTTAGCTATCCCTCCTGTCCTGGACATTGTAGATGATGCCTTCTTGGAATCTAGCCTGGCCCCAGATACTTTACCTCCAGCTCCCAGGAAACCTGACAGGTATTACAGAGTACCTGACTCTCACAAGTTCCTCTTCAAGAATCCTACTGCGGACCCAGAGACTATTTCACAAGGGCCTAAAGGCATTAAGGCTACTACTACCAAAAACCCTACCCCCCCCTCTGATAGGGATTCTAGGACCTTGGACAGATGGGGTAAGAAGGTATACACTTCTGCTACTTTGGCCATTAGGGCCTTAAACTGCCAGTTTCATTTGTTAAAGTATCAGCAGCATATTAGAGGACTACTTAAACAGAAAATGATGTTGATTCCTGACTGCTGAAAATAAAGACTTACAGGACTTAATGCATTCTGCTGAACAAGTTGGTAAACATACTTTGCAATGTGGTTTTGACTCTTTAGACAAAAGTGGTGGTGCAGCGGTACCGTTGTTGCCTCACAGCAAGAAGTTCTCACGTTCGATTCTCGGCTGGAGTGCGGGGAGTGCCTTCTGTGTGGAGTCTGCATGTCCTCCCCGCAGTTGGGTGGGCATTCGAAAGACATGTGTAAATGGGAGTGCCTTCATTGAAGGTTGAATGATGAGCTGGCACCTCGGCGTTTGTCAAAATCTACTGTCAATCATTAGCGAACCGGAGTTCCGCTGTGGCGACCCCTAACCGGGAAAAGCCGAAAGACAACAAGAAGAAGCATCTTGCAGGGCTGCTGTCACTGGCTCTGTACTTAGAAGGCATGCTTGGCTTAAGGAGCAAAATTTTCAGGATCATGTTAAAGCTAAATTACTGGATGTTCCCTTAAACCAAGACCACCTGTTTGTCAACAAAGCCAAAAAAGTCCTTAAAAAGATGGAGGAAAAAGATAAATCTATGCAAACTGTTAAAGATTTCCTGCAAGTACAGCCTCCCAGATTTAGTAGGCATTGGCCTTCTAAGAATTGATCCTTTCCTGTCTCTTCCAGGCCTTCTCAGTCCAAACCCATTAACAGCAGACCAACCAGGTAACAGTCTCAAGGTGCTCACAGGGCTAAGCAGTGGAGGGCTTCCACTTCCAAAGCTGGAAGTAGTAAGACATCCCCCTTTGGAAAAATGTCACAATGACTTAACCTTAAACCTTCCAAAACTTGCTCAACTGCTTGCTCCCATAGGGGGAAAGATCGCCATGCATGTAAAAAGCTGGGAACTCATTAGCCAGGACAAATGGGTTTTAAATATAGTTTGCCAAGGATACAGGTTCCACTTCCACACATTACCAACCCCTAATTGTTGGCCAGACCTACCCCCAAATCAGTGGGCAGAGGCTCAAAAGCAGGTTTTCTTTCTTCTAAGTATCAGGGCTATTCAACCTGTCCCAGCAGAAGAAAGAGGACAAGGTTTTTACTCAAGACTTTTCCTGGTACCCAGAAAAGACAGCTCCTCGTGTCCTATCCTGGACCTCTCTATTCTAAACACCTTTTTGGTAATCCCAAAGTTCAAAATGCTAACACTTCAACAGCTGCTTCCTATGCTAGGCAAAGATGCCTGGCTGGCAACCTTAGACTTAAAGGAAGCCTACCTGCACATTCCAATAAAGGAATCTTGCAGGAAATACCTACGCTTCAGAGCAGGCTCCATGCACTATCAGTTCTCTGCAGTTCCCTTTGGCTTATCTACTGCGCTCAGGGTATTCACAAAGTGTCTAGCTCCAGCCATTGCATTTTGCAGGCAAAGAAATATTCAAATATACCCATACCTGGACGATTGTCTAATTCAGGCAGAAAGCCAGGACATGCTACTAAAACATCTGGCATTTGTAAAGAAACTTCTGACCTCACTGGGGTACACCATAAACGAAAAGAAATCTCATCTAGTACCCTGCCAACAAATTCTATTCCTGGGAGCAAGCTTGAACACAACTTCCCAGATGGCTTACCTCACGCCAAAGAAACAAGTTTGTTTGACAGCCTACTTCAAACTACTGGCCACAAAGACCCAGCTATCTGCAAGGAAAATCCTGCAAGCCCTGGGGTGCAGCATGGCCTCTTGCATTCTACTAATTCCATGTACAAGACTGCATATGAGGAAACTACAATGGTATCTAAAAAGCCTATGTTGTCAACATTCTCAGGACCTGGAATCAATGATTCCTATCATTCCTTGTATAAAGACAGAGTTCCTTTGGTGGGCAGAGGCCTGCCACCACAACAAGGGGCTCCGATTCACTCTACTCCCTGCCGCCCAAACCCTAACAGACGCATCAGACTATGCAAGGGGGGCTCACTTGGCAGGGCAGTGCATTCAGGGCAAATGGAACCCGAGACATATGCACTTGCATATCAACCAAAAAGAAATATTAGCTGTACAGAATTCCCTGTCAGCCTTCAAAGGCATGATGCTTAGGTAGGGAGCCAGTTTGTTCTGAAGTTCATGTAAAACGCAGCCTGGGATGTTGTCCGGTCCCACGGATGTTGTGTTTTTGGTTTTAGAGAGTGCAGATTTTACCTGCATAGATGCGATTACAGGGACTCTGCATTCTTCCTGTATAGATATGGGCCCTTTAGGGGGTGAGAGGGGGGTAAAGTTAGCACTGACCCTGTCTGCTAGGATGTTGGCAATATCAGTTGGTTCTGTAATTTTCATGCCGTTGTGCTGTAACTCAGAGCAGATCTGGGTGTTGCTATTGAGATTCTTGACATAGCTATAGAATGCTTTGTGTTTTTGCTTATATTGTGCAAACATTGCACTGTACCTTTTGTGTCTTCTACCAGCATCAGTTCCATGAATTGTACTGTTTTTTTTCACTGATAAAGGAAAAATTATCCCACACTACACTCCTGTATCCATCTTTAGTGTAACAATGTTAACTTTTACTTGTGTGCTTACAGCTAAATATAAGAGTTGTTGGTTTCTCCTTCATTACGCATTTGATTTCCTCTCACATTTAGACCAAATGACAAAGAAAAGCTTTTTGTCTACATGTGTAGCCTTCATTTTAATATTGCAATGGATTTGCTGATGCCCACAGCTTTTACCTGCCCAGACTATATTTATTGGATATTCTTTAAGTTGTTTTTATCTAATTTTGTATTAATAAAAAAACATTACTGTTTATCTTGACTTCTATTCTCAGATTTTTAATTTCTGTTGCTTAGACTAACATTTCTGCTAGCTTCCTGCAATCTATACAGCTACTGTTGTGTTCAGGTGTTCTTCGTGTTTCACTGTTGCAGTTATTACATTTGGGTAATTTGCTGGCAGGTTGCCCTCAGTCAGCCTGATTAACAAAGTCTTGGGTCCTGCGTCAGTTGCTGTCCCTTCTTCCATGATGTCAGGTCGTCAGGGGTATAAAACATGCAGCCGACACCATCCATCAGTCTTTCTTGCCGTGCGGTGCCCGAAGCAAAACCCTATTCTGAAAAGTGGAAAAGATCCTGTTCCTGGAGCCAGACTCAGGGGATTGGCACAACAGTGCCCAGTTTACCGCATATTCTTCAGTACTTAACAGAGATGCTCCACAAGGGCCTTACCTTCTCGTCAATTAAAATTCATGCCTCTGTCATTTCAGCACATTATAATACTGAACCACTCCTCTTCTCTCACCCCCTGCTAAAGCAATCCTCAGAGAGGCCAACAATTTAAGACCACCCAGGAGAGCCCCTACTCCAGCCTGGGACCATAACTTTGTATTGGAAAAGCTCACGCTATCTCCTTTTGAGCCAGCTGCAACTGCAGAGTTGAAATTCCTTAATTGGAAAACAGCCTTCCTTCTAGCCAGCACTTCAGCAAGAAGAGTGTCTGAATTACGGGCCCTCATGGCAGTGGAGCCCTTCATCATCTTCCATTTAGACAGGGTATCCCTCAGGCCAATCCTTCCTTTATGCCAAGGTGGTGTCTAGTGTGGCCCTTAAGCAGTCCATTCATTTGCCTACTTTTTTCTCGAATCCACAAAACAAAGAGAACGAATACTGCACTCTTTGGATGTGCACAGACAACTTAGATTTTATTTGGACAGGACTAAGCCTCTCAGAAAATCTGAACAGCTGCTAGTTGGCTTTGCTGCAGGGGCAGAGGGGAAGGTCATTTCAAAGCAAACTATTTCTAAATGGATAGCCCATTGCATTCATTTCTGCTATAGGCACCATGGAAAATCTACCCCACAGGGAATAAGATCACAGTCCACCAGGGCTGCATCTACCTCTCCAGCCTTTCTCAGAGGTATACCTACCAGGGACATCCTAGATGCTGCTACCTGAAGCTCTGTACCTACCTTCACCAAGCATTATCACATGCCTATTTTTTCTAAATCCAGAGCTGGTTTTGCCACTGCAGTCTAGTAGGGCTTAATAGCTGGTCCTAATGCTCTCCAACTTACTCCTCCCTTCCTTAGCTTTGGGAATCAATCCAAATGTAATGACTGCAGCAGTGAAACACGAAGAACATAGTACAGTTGTGTACACTTACCATAAATGTAGATGTTCGAGTGTATTCACTGTTGCAGTCCTGGTTACCCTCCCTCCAACCCCCTGACTTCTCTTGGCTATACTTTTCTTCTTGTTTTAGTGTTTTACAGCTTTCTGGTGTATTTGCTTTTTGCTGGAGGTGTAACCTAACATATAATTGCTTCCCATTATGGGTGCACCTGACATCTGGGGCAAGAAAAACTGATGTAATGGCGTCAGCTGCAAGTTCTATACCCCTGACGACCTGACGTCATGAAAGAAGGGACAGCATCTGATGCAGGAATCCAAGACTTTGATATTCAGGCCGGCTGAGGGCTACCTGCATTACCCAAATGTAATGACTGCAACAGTGAATACACTCGAACATCTACATTTATGGTAAGTGTACACAACTGTACTTTTCGTATACCTAAGGTACAGGGATTTAAGCCTGAGTAACACTAACCTAACCA
The DNA here is from genome assembly GCF_019279795.1 of Protopterus annectens. Taxonomy (NCBI): domain Eukaryota; kingdom Metazoa; phylum Chordata; order Ceratodontiformes; family Protopteridae; genus Protopterus; species Protopterus annectens. Next base: position 3,121,419 of record NC_056750.1, read on the forward strand.
CCAGGTATACCTAACTGGGGCATTTTACACACACACACACACACACACACACACACACACACACACACACACACACACACACACACACACACTGGCAGCACCCCCTTCCCATAAGAATGGCAAAACACACACACTGGCAGAACCCCCTTCCCATAAGAATGGCAAAACACACACACACACTGGCAGCACCCCCTTTCCACAAGAATGGCAAAACACACACACTGGCAGCACTCCTTTCCCATAAGAATGGCAAAACACACACACTGGCAGCAACCCCTTCCCATAAGAATGACCAGACACACACACTGGCAGCAACCCCTTCCCAAAAGAATGGCAAAACACACACACTGGCAGCAACCCCCCCCCCATAAGAATGACAAAATGAAATATCTCTGGCAGCAAAATACAATACGGGTAACTTGGGGAGCAATAACTCTCCTTATCTGGAAACAGTAGCAACAACAAATGTGATCGGGCAGCATATGTGAAAAGCTGTACCTGTACCATATTTTAAAACTGAGTGGGTGGACAGGAATACACAGACATACGGGAGCGTTCTGAAGATGCAGGAATGCACGCACAGATGTACAGGAGTGTAAAAACTGTTTTTTTTTTTTAATTAACACTAGTAAAGTAAATGTGGCAGTCATACACACAGTCCCAAAAGTGTAGCCTGAAGCAGATCGCTCCCTCTTGCCTCTTCCCCACAACCCCCTCCCCGCAAGCTACGCCACTGCCTTGAGAGCAAACCTAGAGAGGTGAATCTTGGAATCTATGTTGAGAACACATAATTAAGGGTTATGGTTGGAGAACCATAAAAACATCTCTTAGTACACAGAGCTTTATCTGTTCCATGTACTACTAGTTACAATAAAAAAAGATAAATGTTTTGCCAGCTTTCAAAGCCATAAAGCAGTTAGCAAGTGCTGTCAGAAAGACAGTGTAACTTAGTGTATTATGTTTGCAATCACCTTCCATGCCTCTCAACTGTCCAGATTTTCGCAGAATATCCAGATTTTGTGTCCCATATCTTTGGTCTATTCCTCACAAAATCTGTCATTTTCTGACAAATCACTGAGGACTGAAGTCGTTAAATACTAAAATACATATGAGTTTCAGACTTTGTATCCTTCAGAAAATAAAGGCGAACACAAATCCTGTTATTATAGGAACTTTCTAAGTTTATAAGTCAAAAACACATTACCAGCACAGACATTATGCAGAAACAAATCTATTTTTATTCTGCCACTGTCATTTGTTGTTCAGTACTGGTGCCATATGTTCTTCGTGTTTCACTGTTGCAGTCATCACATTTGGGTTATCCCTGCCAGGGTAGCCCTCGGCTGGCATGAATACCAGAGACTTAGTATTTCTGCGTCGGTTGCTGTCGCTGGAGTACTGATGTCAGGTCATCAGTGGTATAAAGGAAGGCATCCGATGCCATTACATTAGTCTTTCTTGCTGAGGAGCCAGAAGCAGAAGCAGTTCACATGAGTGCCAGTTGGCCTCTACCGAGTTTCATTTCCGAATTGAAGTTGAAGTCTTCGAAATCTAAGTACCCCGTTGGGATCCTTTTTTCTTGCACTAACAGATGTCAGAAAAGGTTAATAATTGTCTCACCTGGGGAAAGCAGATACTACACCGGGACTTCCACTCTTACTGCATCACTTGTCTAGGCCCAGACCACAACGTCCCTCATTGTCGCTTCTGTGCTTTAATGCCAGAACTATTCGTCGTCAGGCTCTTATTGTAGCCAGATATTTCCATTTACAGTCCTCTAATTCCAGTATGGCTTTGGTAAGCCATCCGACAGCAGATCTTCTGAAAAAAGTAAAGATAAAAACAGAGACAGACTGCACAGGACCAAACCTTCTGATGCCACTTCCGTTAAGCTGGTCATCAGTCCTACTGATCTCAGTGAGGCGCTTTCACAACCCCTGATGCCCACTTCAGTTATTTCGCAGGCCACTACAGAGACCCTTTCGGAGTCCGGTATGCCGCACAACTCTTCTTCGTCTAAGAATCCTGCGGTCGTCTCTACCTCGGATGAGTCAGGAGCCACTGTGCAGGCACTGGCTTCTGAGGAAGTCCTTCACAACACCGATTCCTGACATAACCAGAAGCCTTCTTTCATGGCTTCCGTTCTTTCGAAAACAACTGAGTTCTTTAGGCCCAGGGGTCGAACCACACCCAAAACACTGACTACCCATTCTCAGGTGTCTGTTCCCTTGCCTCAGTCTCAAATGCTTAAAATGGCAGAAGACCATATCATGCTGATTAGGGGAAGCCAAGCTACTCCCTCAAAAAGGAAAAGAGATCTGTCTCCAGTAGTTTTGTCTGAACAAGGGTCAGATGAATCTGATGCATCTGACTATGAAGACATGTAGCCCATCTCCACTTATGAGGATTCTGATGCAGAGGAATCCATTCCTTCAGCCTCTCCCACAGAGGATTTTTCCTTCGGGGAAACCATGCATACCTTAAAGGAGCATTTCCAATGGGATATTCAAGACTACCCACAGTCTAAAAAGAGACTCAGAAAGTTCCTGGAAGTTCCACAACACAGGCCTCTAGCCATCCCCCCAGTCCTGGATGTGGTGGATGATGTCTTCTTTGAATCCAGCTTGACTCCAGATGCCCTCCCTCCTACTCCCAGGAAACCAGACAGGTACTACAGGGTCCATGACTCTCACAAATATCTTTTTAAAAATCCAACAGCTGACCCTGAGGTCATTGCTCAAGGGCCTAAGGTGATTAAGGCAACCTCAGCTAAGAATCCCACCCCTTCAGATAGGGATTCCCAACCATTGGACAGATGGGGTAAAAAAGTATACACCTCAGCTACTCTTGCTATCAGGGCACTAAATTGTCAGTTCCATATGCTTAAGTATCAGCAACATACCTTGGAACTCCTTAAACAAAAAATGTCCTCCTTCCCTGCATGGACAGAATCTAAATATTTACATGACTTAATGCATTCTGCTGGTCAAGTAACTAAGCACACTTTGCACTGTGGTTTTGATGCCCTAGAAGCCTCTTGCAGGCAGTCACCGGATCTGTCATTAGAAGACATGCATGGCTTAAGGAACAACCCCTGCCAGACCATGTCAAATCAAAATTGTTGGATGCACCCTTGCACAAAGATAACTTATTTGGTATTAAAGCAGAAGGTCTTAAAAAAGATGGAAGAAAAAGCAAAATCTAAGCAGACTGTTAAAGATTTCTTACAGGTCCAGGCCCCTAGGTTCAGCAGGCATTTTCCCTCCAAGCACTGGTCGCAGAGATCTAAGCAGTGGACTACCTCCACTTCAAAACCAAGGAGTTTTAAGCCACCCCCTTCTGGTAAGAACTTGTAGTGACTCGCCTCCTCCCGACCTCACCTCTGCCCACCTTCACGTACCCCTAGGAGGGAAACTCTCCTTTCATTCAAGCACCTGGGCCACCATTACCAAGGACCAATGGGTTCTGAACATTGTGTCTCAGGGGTACAAATTCTCTTTCCACACCCTTCCAACACCAGAAGGGTTCCCAGATCTACCACCAAATCAATGGGCAGAGGCTCAAAAGCAAATTCATTCCCTGCTCCCCTTGGGGGCAGTAGAGCACGTTCCTTCAGAGCAGATAGGCCAAGGCTTCTTCACCAGACCTTTTCTGGTGCCCAGAAAACAGGGCACCTGGCACCCCATCCTCGATCTATCCATTCTAAACACCTTCCTGGTGTTCCCAAAAAGGCCTATCTACACATTCCTATCAGGGAGTCCTGCAGAAAATACCTCTGCTTCAGGGCAGGATCTCAACACTTTCAGTTATTTGCGCTTCCCTTCGGTTTATCTACTGCTCCCAGAGTTTTCATAAAATGCCTGGCTCTGGCCATTGCCTTTTGCAGACAAAGAAATATTCAAATTTACCCCTACTAAGATGACTGCCTTATTCAGGCAGACAGCCAGAAAAAGCTGCTCAAAGACATGGCCTTTATAAAGCACCTACTAACCTCCCTAGGGTACACAATCAATGAAAAGAAATCCAAACAGGTACCCACCAAAAGAATAATGTTTACTGGGAGAAAGTTTGGACACAGCATCCCAGATGGCATGCCTTACACCAGAGAAACAAATTTTCCTATCAGCTTACTTGTCTCAACTGGACACAAGGCCCCAGCTTTCCGCAAGAAAAATCCTGCAAGCCCTGGGGTTCGTGGCCTCTTGCATTCTCCTCATTGCATATGAGGAAACTTCAATGGTACCTAAAGAGCCTTTGGTATCAACACTCTCAAGATCTGCAAACTCTTCTACCTATTATTCCTTGCCTGAGGAAGGAATTGCTTTGGTGGGCAACAGCCTGTTCCTACAACAAGGGACTGCCCTTCTCCTGACATCCTGCCGCCCTGACCCTCACCACAGATGCATCAGACTATGCTTGGGGCGCACACCTGGATGGCAGGTGCATACAGGGGCTATGGAACCCCCAGCAAATCCCCCTGCACATCAATCAAAAAAAGATGATGGCTGTGCAGCAGGCCTTGATAGTTTTCAAACCCCTTCTCTCCCCAGGGGTTCTCCTGATCAAAACAGACAACACCACTGTGATGTTGTACATTAACAAGCAGGGAGGGACTCACTCCTACCCGCTGTGCAGTCTGGCCATAACCCTTTGGTTCACGGCCTATTCCACGAAAATACAGCTGTTAGCACAATACCTGCCAGGCTCTCTCAACTCCCTGGCAGACCAATTAAGCTGAAAACTCTTGGACCCCCATGAGTGGCAGCTCAACAGAAACAACTTCTTCCTAATAACTCAGAAATGGGGAACCCTGGAGGTCGACCTCTTTGCCTCCCACACCAACCATCAGCTCAGCAAATTCTGCACTGGGCAGGATCACTCGGTCTATGCCTTTCCTCCCCTACCTCCAATCCCCAGGGTACTGCTCAAAATAAGGGAAGAAAAACCAAGGACCATTCTCATAGCTCCAGACTGGCCCAGACAGCACTGGTACCCCTTGCTGCACAGCCTGTCCCTGCTGCCTCCATGGAGTCTTCCTCAGGTTCCAAGCCTCCTAACCCAGAGGGAGGGGGAATTCATGCATCCCCAATTGCAGACACTCAATCTGGCAGCTTGGCTTATTCCCTAACCCCCCGATCAATCTTCCAACCTCAGTAAACAGGTTCTAGATGTCATACGTTAGGCCAGATGCCCTAGCACTAGAAAGTCTTATGCATATAAATGGAAAAGGTTCTGCGCCTGGATCCAGGCTAAGGGGGGCAATATGTCACAACTCTCCATCCCTTTCATCCTGGATTACTTAGCTGACCTACTACACAGTGGTCTCTCTTTCTCATCTAGTCCTGGTTTCCCTCCCTCCACCCCCCACCCTTTCTCCTTTTTCTTCCTTTTTGTTTTCCTTGTTGATGTTCTTCATGTTTCACTGTTGCAGTCATCACATTTGGGGTTATATCTGCTTGCAGTAGCCCTCAGTCGGCCTGGTTATCAAAGTCTTGGATCATGCCTCTGTTGTTTCTGCTCATTTTCCCACTGAGCAGCTGCTTTTTTCACACCCTCTGATTAAACAGTTCCTCAGAGGGGCTAGCAACTTGAGGCCCCCCAAAAGGGCACCAACACCAGCTTGGGACCTTAACTTTGTCTTGAAAAAGCTCATCCTGCCCACTTTCAAACCAGAAAGCAGAGCTAAAATTTCTCTCCTGGAAGACGGCTTTCCTCCTGGCCATCACTTCAGCCTGAAGAGTCTCCGAGCTGCAAGCACTCATGGCTGTGAAACCCTTCATCATCTTCCATGCAGACAGTGTATCCCTTAGTACTAATCGATCCTTCCTGCCCAAGACGGTGTCCAGTATGGCTCTCAACCAATCCATCCATTTACCCACCTTCTTTCCTAACCCTCAAAACAAGGAGGAAAGGATTCTGCACTCTCTAGATGTGCACAGACAGCTCAGATACTATCTGGACAGGACTAAACCCTTCAGAAAGTCTGATCAATTGCTGGTTAGCTTTGCTTCAGGGGCAGAAGGCAAAGCCATCTCCAAGCAAACCATTTCAAAATGGATAGCACACTGCATCCATTTCTGCTACAAAAAGCATGTCAAGCCTCCCCCCAAGGGGGTCAGGACGCACTCCACCAGAGCAGCCTCCACCTCTGCAGCTTTCCTCAGAGGAGTCCCCACCAGGGACATCCTGGTGGCTGCCACCTGGACATCTGTTCATACTTTTACCAAGCGTTACCACCTGCCTTTCTTCTCCAAATTGAGGGCAGGGTTTGCCTCTGCAGTCTTACAGGGCATACTAGCCAGCCCCTAGCTTCCGGGACTGCCTCCACCCATTTCCTCAGCTTTGGGAATCTAACCAAATATGATGACTGCAACAGTGAAACAGGAAGAACATAGTACAGTTGTGTACACTTACCATAAATGTAGATGTTCAAGTGTATTCATGGTTGCAGTCCTGGTTTCCCTCCCTCCACCCCACCCCCTTTCTCCTTTTTCTTCCTTTTTGATGTCCTTCAAGGATGCATCTGCAGTCCTTACAAATGGGTTGTCCTGTCGTCAGGCAGCCCTTCGGTCGGCCGGATTCCAAAGTCTGGGTCTGGCTTCGGCTGGTGTCGCACTTCACCCGACGTCATAGCTGCAGTTCTTCGGGTATAAAGGCATCAGCCGACGCCATTTTCTTCAGTCTTTCTTGCCCCTTTCTCCTTTTTCTTCCTTTTTGTTTTCCTTGTTGATGTTCTTCGTGTTTCACTGTTGCAGTCTTCACATTTGGGGTTATCTGCTTGCAGTAGCCCTCAGTCGGTCTGGTTATCAAAGTCTTGGATCCTGCGTCAGTTGCTCTCTCATCTTCCATGACGTCAGGTAGTCAGGGGTATAAAGCATGCAGCCGATGCCATTTTATCAGTGAATACACTCGAACATCTACATTTATGGTAAGTGTATACAACTGTACTTTCTCCTTTCCTGGCAAGGGACATATTGGTATTTATTTTCCACTGGTGGGGTTCCTCCACCAGAGCCTGGCCTCCTACTTTGGGGGCTCCTGACAAGTTAGGGCTAGAAAAACTGATGTAATGGCATCAGATGTCTTCCTTTATACCACTGATGACCTGATGTCAGTACTCGAGCAGCAGCAACTGATGCAGAAATACTAAGTCTCTGGTATTCAGGCCGGCTGAAGGCTACCCTGGCAGGGATAACCCAAATGTGATGACTGCAACAGTGAATATACTCGAACATCTACATTTATGGTAAGTGTACACAACTGTACTTTTTAGAGGTACGTACAGCTGTTACCTGTAAGATTTTGTGATTTTCCCCCAAAGTTTTTGAGAACAGATCAAACTTGTGTCCTGTTTCTGCTATAATTTAGAAACTTTTACATGTTTGTAGCTGTAATATCTGAAATAGAGTATAAATGGAAATTAAATTGTGCATAAAACAGTACTGCATGGAAAGCTCATTCAAAAAAATTTTATGTCAAACAATACAGTTTGACAATATTGAACTTTATGAAGTTATTACTCTATTCTTTTGTGAATACGTGTCACCACTCTCTTGTACACCTTATTTTTCTTTTGGTGATGGTTTTATGGTTGTCATTTGATTAAATTATAACCAAAACCAAAAACATGTATACCAGTCTTCTCCTGTTTTCTATATTCGTGCCCTTCCAAAGACGTGTCCTTGCTTTGCTTTTGCTAATTGACTACATTAGAGGTACAATAGAAACAAACATTTTAATTTATCCTGATACGGTTTGATTTTGTATTTACCCAGAATGCTTTGCTGCTGTGTACAAAATCCCAGGTGATAGTCCACATAGCATCATTCAAGGGTTATGGTATTATGACAACGTGAAGATGAGAGTAAAATTACATGTGAATAAAATTACAAGAGACTTCCTATTTCACAGAAGAAAGTGTAATTTAGTACCAGATTAGTTAGTTGCCTGTGAGTTCTGCTCTATTTACTAGTACATGGGAGTATCTGAATAATGTGTATCTTTATTTGGTGTAGTTTTCTGTTGTGAATGGGCATCTATGTGACTTGCTACCTTGATGTCATACAGAGACTTGGTGTAGGGTGGTACTGTGACTTATACTAGAGCACTGCTATTATGAGCAAGTCATGTTAGCATTTGTTTGTTAGTTATGTGGGGACTGTGCCATCTCGAAGCCATAACTATGACTCAATTGATGCCTGTTAGCATCATGAGCACATGACAAAGGTAGCATTGGTGTGGAAGGATAGTGACTTTTGGTGCAATCATTGGATGTGCATTTGGCTCACCAAGCTGGAACTGTGGTAGCCTTTCTTAGCAGGTGTACGGAAGTTTGAATGTGTATTAGGAGGCATAGTGGCCCCTGTGATTATGTGATTTACACAAACCCCACACAAGGGGATGTGCTGGGGCTTAATACTCATGTTGATATGAGCACAATCATCTCCTATGGCTGTTTGGATGACAGCCCCTCCAGAGCTGGAGAGCCTTAATTATCAACAGGCATGGGAGCAAAATGCATGAAAAAGAAATGTGGTTCTGTAACATACTGTAATTAAAGGCACTCATAAGTGCCCATCTGAATATATCTCATCTAGGTAAAGTCTAGCATAATGTAAGTGGAAAGGTACTTATCTGCTTCTCTACGTAAAACAGCTGTACATTTGAACTAAACTTTCTATTTTGTTTTGCTATTTCATGAAATGATTAGTGTTCTTATGTATATTTGCTTAGGGTGGGTGGGAGACAGCAAGATTGTGTTAGGGCTGTAGGCCTTCAGGTGGGGGGCACCATATAAGTGTCTTGTCCTGGGCTGTAAATGGCCTGACTACTCCTGTGCATGCAGCTGTTCCACCACAAAGATGCGTTATATACATGTGTATTTCTCAGCTGTCTCTGGCTGGCTTACTGTTGTTGAAGCTGTATAACTAGGGTATGTAGTTCACAGATGATGGACTGGGTGGTGGTTGTTTACAATACAGGCTGCAGCACTTAGTGATCAGAGCACAAATAGAAGGATTCTGTTAATCTTTAAGTTCCATTGACAGTGTGGATGAGGCTGTTTTTTATTATGTTATTGGTATCTCAGTACGCTTGCACTGTGTTCAGTTCGTGGCACAGTGGTTCTAGATTGACAATTGGGTTCAGTGAAGGATGATTCCTGTAACGATTCTAGAACATATGTGCACACGGCTGACTGAGTTTATATCAGTGTGGAAAACCCAGAAGTCTTCACTTGGGTCTCTGAGTCAGATTTTTTTTTGAGGGGGGGGGGGGGTGAAGGACACTGGCTTATACTTCATGTGAATGTTTTGCAAATCAAAAGTTGGGATGCCTGTTTTCCTTTTCTGTAAGTGACATCATCTTCTTTCGGCTGTTTCCATTAGGGGTTACCACAGTGGATCATCTGTTTCCATTTATTCCTGTCCTCTGCATCTTGTTCTGTCACACCAACCACCTGCATGTCCTCTCTCACCACATCCATAAACCTCATCTTAGGCCTTCCTCTTTTCCTCTTACCTGGCAGCTTCATCCTTAGCATCCTTTTCCCAATATACCCAGCATCCCTCCTCAGCACATGTCCAAACCAACGCAATCTCGCCTCTCTTGCTTTGTCTCCAAAGTGACCAACCTGAGCTGACCCTCTAATATACTTATTCCGAATCCTGTCCACCCTCATCATACCCAGTGCAAATCTTAACATCTTTAACTCTGTCACATCCAGCTCTAATTCCTGCCTTTTTGTCAATGCCACTGTCTCCAACCCATATAACATAGCTGGTCTCACTACCCTCTTGTAGACCTTCCCTTTCACTCTTACTGGTACCCGTCTGTCACAAATCACTCCTGACACTCTTCTCCACCCACTCCATCCTGCCTGTACTCTCTTCTTCACCTCTCTTCCACACTCACCATTACTCTGAACTGTTGATCCCAAGTACTTAAACTCATCCACCTTTACCAACTCTACTCCCTGCATTCTCACCATTCCTCTACCCTCCCTCACATTTACACACATACATTCTGTTTTAGCCCTGCTGACCTTCATTCCTTCCTCTCTAAAGCATATTTCCACCTCTCCAGGGTCTCCTCAACCTGGTCCCTACATATCACAATGTCATCTGCAAACATCATAGTCCATGGGGCCTCCTGTCTGATTTCATCTGTCAACCTGTCCATCACCACTGCAAATAAGAAAGGGCTCAGAGCTGATCCTTGATGTAATCCCACCTCCACCTTAAACGTATCTGTCACACCCACCGCAGTCCTCACCAATGTCACACTACCCTCGTACATATCCTGTACCACTCTTACATACTTCCCTGCCACTCCCAACTTCCTCATACAATACCAAAGCTCCTCTCTAGGCACCCTGTAATATGCTTTCTCTAAGTCCACAAAGACACAATGCAACTCCTTCTGACCTTCTCTGTATTTCTCCAACAAAACTCTCAGAGCAAATATTGCATCTGTAGTGCTCTTTCCTGGCATGAAACCATACTGCTGATCACTAATCATCACCTCCCTTCTTAACCTAGCTTCCACTACTCTTTCCCATAACTCCAAGCTATGACTGATCAATTTTATCCCTCTGTAGTTACTGCAGCTCTGCACATCACCCTTATTCTTAAAGATAAGTACCAAAACACTTTTTTCTCCACTCCTCGGGCATCCTCTGACTTTCCAAAATTTCATTAAACAATCTGGTTAAAAATTCCACTGCCATTTCACCTAAGCACCTCCATGCTTCCACTGATATGTCATCTGGGCCAACAGCCTTTCCTTTCTCCATCCTCTTCATAGCTGTCCTTACTTCCTCCTTGCTAATCTGTTTCACTTCCTGATTCACTATCCCCACATCATCCAACCTTCTTTCTCTCTCATTCTCTTCATTCATCAGTCCTTCAAAGTACTCCTTCCATCTACTCAATGCACTCTCCTCACTTGCGAGTACGTTTCTCTCACTATCCTTTATGACTCTTACCTGCTGCACATCTTTCCCAGCTCTGTCCCCCTGTCTAGCCAATCGGTACAGGTCCTTTCCTCCCTCTTTAGTGTCCAGTCTCTCATATAACTCTCCATATGCCTTATCCTTAGCCTTCACCACCTCTCTCTTTGCCATGCGTCTCATCTCCTTATACTCATGTCTACTTTCTTCATCTCTTTGACAATCCCACTTCTTCTTCGCCAGCTTCTTCCTTTGTATACTCTCCTGCACTTCCTCATTCCACCACCAGGTCTCCTAGTCCTCCTTCCTCTGTCCAGATGTCACACCAAGCACCTTTCTAGCAGTCTCCCTTACTAGCTCTGCTGTAGTTAGCCAGCTATTCGGTAACTCTTCACTGCCTCCCAGTGCCTGTCTTAACTCTTCCCTGAACTCCACCTCACAATCATCCTTTATTAACTTCTACCATTTAATCCTTGGCACTGCCTTCACACTCCTCCTCCTCTTCTTGATCACCAAAGTCATCCTACAGACCACCATTCTCTGCTGCTTAACTACACTTTCCCCTGTCACCACTTTACAGTCTCCAATCTCCTTCAGACTGGCCGTGATACATAGGATAAAATCCACCTGTGTGCATCTTCCTGCACTCTTGTATGTCACCCTATGTTCCTCCCTCTTCTTAAAATACATTTTCACCACAGCCATGTCCATCCTTTTCGCAAAATCCACAATCATCTGACCTTCTGCATTCCTCTCCTTAACCATACCTACCCATCACTTCCTCATCACCTCTGTTCACTTCACCAACATGCCAATTGAGGTCCGCTCCAATCACTAGTCTCTCACCCTTGGGTATACTCACCACCACTTCATCCAACTCATTCCAAAATGTTTCTTTCTCATCCATCGCACATCCAACCTGTGGAGCATATGCACTAACAACATTCATCATTACATCATCAATTTCAAGCTTCATAAACATCACTCTATCAGACACTCTCTTCACCTCCAAAACACTCTTGGCATACTGTTCCTTTAGGATAACCCCTACCCCATTTCTCCTGCCATCCACACTATGATAGAACAATTTGAACCCGCCTCCTATACACCTGACCTTACTTCCCTTCCATCTGGTCTTTTGCACGCACAATATATCAACCTTCCTTCTCTCCATCATATCAGATAGCTGTCTCCCTATACCAGTCATACTGCCAACATTCAAAGTTCAGTTCCTACCCTCACTACTACACTCCTAACCTTCCTCCTCTCTTCCTGCCTTTGGGCATGCCTTCCCCCTCCTCTTCTCCTTCAGCCAACAGTAGCCCAATTTCCGTCAGCACCCTGTTGGCTAACAGTACTGGAGGCGGTCATTGTTAACCCGGGCCTCGACCGATCCGGCATGGAAATATGAAATATTCTCCACATAAGTAATTTGGCAGAGGTTTTACGCCGGATGCCCTTTCTGACGCAACCCTCCCCATTTATCAGGGCTTGGGACCAGCACAAAGAAATGCACTGGCTTGTGCATCCCCAGTGGCTGGGTTGACAATGGGTTAAAATGTGACAGATGGTCCAATGATAGATCTTTCTACATTTGGAAAAATGTTGTGTATTGTTTCTGTAAGCACTGTAAACATAAGCAATTATGGGTGACAACATTTTGTGTGATATTTTTTTCTTTTGTTCCTTCTTTCTTCTTTTGCTCCATTTAAAGACTTGCTGTTTTAGAGTTGACTAATTCGTTCAGCACTGTTTTTTTTTTTTTTTTTTTACTAGCGAAGCTGACAGCTGGTGTATTTGTATAATATTTGCTACCTAACTCTCTCCACCTGTCCCCATGAGGATTACGTTCAGTTTGTTGTGGCTGGCATGCTGTAAATGTGCATTTGAGAAGTCTTGTCCTTCAGTTAGTGCTGCAGTGTATTAGTGAAACAGAACATTCACATACATACTGCTGGGAACATGAGGGTATCATTTTTCTCCTGTGCCTTAATCATAGCATCTTGACCTACTGGAATTTAGTTTAAAAATCGATTTGTTTATTTTATTTCCATGATGTGTATTTGCTTTTTTGGCATTTCTTTTTGTTGTCACAACATGATGTTCCTTAAGTTGCTATGTCGCTTTCAATTAGCTGAACTTCTCTGTTTTTACACAAATCATTATCTACTTGCAATAATAACTGTATTAGCTGTGGTACTTGCTTGGTGATGCTACCTTCAGAGGTACTTCTTACTGTATTATAACACACATGCAAATTGTGCCACCACAGATGGGGAGTGTGATATGACATAGGTAACCAAACATTTCTCACAGGTATAGACTGAAACAACCAGTACTGTCTTTAAATTTGTTGTATGCTGTACAGGCGTTACTGCTTCCAGTACCATAGCTGTACCACATTGATGTGCAACTACATGTATGGTTTCAGAGCATCTTAAGGTCACCTATCCACCCCCCATCCCTGGTGTTCTATTTTTCCACCCCAACCCGTTACATTGTTCTCCCCTCTGACTGAGAGTTAACTGACGTTGTGCTGTGATAGGTTTTGATGCTGTTGTAATTCACAGATAGAAGTAAACTTGCAAATTAATTTAGTTTATCTTGAAAGGTATCAGTATTTTGGGAAGATTTAAACGTATTAAGAGGGGGTGGTGTTATCACTTCTTTGTTATCTGATATTTAATAGCCTAGAGGGATTCCTCTGTACTTTAAGTGCTAGCCACAAAGTTTGAGAAATCATTTTATGCTCAACTCCTGAGAGACTTGCTTGGCTACAAACATCTGCATTAGAAGCTGAGCTAAGTGAAACTTGCAGTAGTCCATTTTAATATTCTGTTAAGTACAAACTTGCAGTTTTAAAAGTACTGTATTTTCATTGCCTCACAGTAAGACGCTTTCCGGTTCGATTCTCAGCTAGAGCGTCTTCTGCATGGAGACATGCGTGAATGGGCATACCTTCATTGAAGGTTGTGCGTCAGGGCTGGTAACTCAGCACGTAAAAATCAACTACAAATCAATAGTGGACCGGAGTTCAGCTGTGGCGACCCCTAACCGGGAAAAGCCGAAAGAAGACTCTGTTTACTAATTGTGTGTTTCTGAACAGTACGCTCTGTCTCTCCCTGCAGTTAGTTTCCCACCCTCCTTCCCTGTTTTTGTGTTGGTATTAGTGTTGCTGGCTCTAGAATTGCCCGCCCCTCCTGTAAGTCTGTATTAGAACACTCCTCCTGGGTCCATCTCATTTGCTCACTTAGCCAGGTACAGTGAGATCATATTCTGAGTCTAGTGTTCACTCTACTTAATATAGACAGTAGATTTAAGAAGGCAAAAAAAAAAATAATAAAAATAAATAATTTTTTCATTTGCTTTTACTGTAATTGTCTTTCCTCCTACTTTATTTTGCTTTTCTTAAAAGTACTCAATTTTATTTATTCTGCTGCATTTATTACTGCTTGGTAGCAGCCTGATTAAATTGTAACTGTTATTCTGTCTTTTGGTTTAAGCACTTGGGCTTCATACAGGCTGTTTTACATTAAGAAGGTTTGTGGTCTGCACTGTTGTGGCAGGACAGGTAACTTACATCCTTCTAAGCTGGGAATTGCTGATTGAAGGCCCAGTGTCTGCTATTCTAAAAGTGTATTGGTTCTGGCTTAAGCACTTGGGCTTCAGGCCAGTTATTCTACATTAAAAAGGTTTGTGGTCTGCACTCTTGTGGGAAGAGAGGCTGGATTCTGCCCTTCTGAGCTGGGAATATCTGGTCACATGCTTATTGTGCCTGCTTATTTGAACTGTTTCTTTCTGAAATTGGTGCGGCTTGTTGCTGTAGCATAGACCAGATTTAGGCCTGCTGAATCTAGCTTTGTTTGTATAACTTGAGCACTGATCCAGGCCACCTTTTTTGGAGAAGGTTCTCCTGCACCCTAGTAAGCAGGGGTGTGCAGGTAGAACTTGTCTGATTGAAGACTGCTGGAACAGGGCTCAGTTTTGAGCTTTTTTTATGGTTAATTGGGTAACTTGTTTAAATCAGTTTGTTTGTTTTCTATTGTATATATATATATATATATAAATTGTACTTCATTCATCTGCTTTTACTGTATTTGTGTTTCTTTCCACTTTATTACTAGGGGCACTGACTACAACTCTGATCTGCAATATATAACAATAAGTATCCTTTTCTGTGCATTTCAAGTGTTTTTTGAGTGTATCTGCTTTATTTTATATATATATATATATATATATATATATATATATATATATATATATATATATATATATGCTTGTTTCCTGACTTTCTAAGCTAGTATAGTCCAGTTTTCAGGTTAGGGCTGTGTTACAAGTCTCTGTGTTTGCCCATACCTTACTTGGATAGAAGGAACTTCTGTGTTCACCTGTGAGAGAGGGGAGCTTTGAGCAGCCTGTCTGTCCCTGGAGGAGTGGTTTCAGCCCAGAAATTAGTAGTTTATTGCCCATTTTGGGCTAATTTCAATCTCTTTCATTTCCCTGCTATAAATACTGTATTTGCCCGGTTTTGCGCACTGGGCAGTGCTGGTTAGCTAGGGTAAAAATATTCCCGGCTCCAGAAAGTCTCCTCTTCAATTTTTCCCTTGAAACTAGACAAACTTTCAACTTAAGCACTCAAGCCACTCAAAACTTATAGCAAGCACTTATAAACCCTAGCACTAGACCCTCCTGTGCTGTACAGAAGGACAAGGCTCTCTATTCGACCTTACCAGCCATCCAGTTAAACAGTTCACTGTACCTAACCAGGCATGTCCAAAGGGCAGTTTTAGGTGTACTCTCCAGTCCAACTGGTGAATCTGGGCATTTTGAGGCAATGTTACAACTGCCTCATGTACACAGACAACCCCCTCCTCCTACCACCAAACACTAATACATGCGACAGATGCAATTATACAGTCAAACTGGAGGCTAAGCTCTCTCAACCCAAGACTGGATCAGACAGTCAAGAGGAGAAGGGAAATACTTGCATCACGCCACCAGTCTCACATAAACCCATTAAAGCAGCACTGGAAAAAAACACACATAAATACATGAAAACATACTTGGAGGCTCTAAATAAAAACCTGCAAAACCAACAGAGACCTCCAAACCAAACATTCAAGCAACTTCCACCCCCCAACAGAAACCATGAAACACATACATCACAAAACCAGTGTGCCATGCAATCACAGCCCTTAAGGCAAAATAACATACCCAATATACTAGTAATAGGTGACTCTCTAGTCAGGCACACTGACGTCCCACTCACTAGGCTGAATAAGGAGAAGGTTACTGTTAGCTGTCTGTCGGGTGCCAGGATATGCCAAATAACACAAGCACTCAGGTCACTACAGAACAAGTACAAATATGACTCTGTCATTGTCCATGTTGGAGTGAATGACATGAGCCATACCTCTCTGGATTGCATGAAAAGAGACATGGAAGAACTCTCTGATCACATAGCCCAGGCCAGTATGACCCTGACCCTGAGTAGCATCCTGCCCTCACCAAGAATGATACCACGGTATAAAGAAAAAAATTCTCAATTTCAACAGTTGGCTAAGTTTCTGGTGTCATTCAAAGTGGATCCAGTGTCTGTCTGCCTGGGATGACATGGTCGACAAGCCATGCTGTTTCGCTAGAGATGACTTGCACCTGTCACCCTTAGGCTTTCGAATACTGGCCAAGGCTCTTGCCACCCCCATAATGCCTTTTTTAGGCAAGGGTCAAAAGACAAACCTACTGCCGTAAATAGCACAAGTAACAAAAAACTGAGGGTAGTGCTACTCAATGCCAGAAGTCTGAACCTCAAAATGCATGCACTCGAGGCACTCCTCAGTATGGAGAAAGTCGATATCTGTGCAGTAACAGAAACCTGGTTTAAGGCTCCAGAGAGCACCCAGGTACTACCAGGCTACAACTCATACCATACATTTCGGCCGCAGAACCCAAACCGAAATACAAAAGGCGGGGGCGTATCCATATTCATCAAGGATACCCACACCTCCAGGTTAGTGGCACAGCACGATGCTTCAGAGAACATCCACGTGCAAGTAACAATGGGCAAAACTGCAATTCAAATTGTAGCTTGCTACAGATCACCCATCATGTCTCAGGACCCCCATTCTGCGTTTCTGGAAACATAAAGGTCCTATCAAGCACCCTAATATTGGTTGATTTCAATTATCCAAACATTAACTGGGAGAACTACTCAAGTACTAACTCCCTTGCCCAACATTTCCTAGAATTTATAAACTCAAATGCCCTGGTTCAACTGGTCAACACTCCCATCAGAGGTGACAACATATTGGACCTGGTCATCACCAACATGAGCGACCGGTATTCCACACTGGAGGTCAACCCCTCGCTGATTAGTTCTGACCATAAAGAAATTACTTTGGATATCCACATTCTGCCCCCACCCCCGGACAAGAAAACCACCGTGAAAAACTTTTCAAAAGCTAACTTTACGTTACTTAAGACCGAGGTGGAAAGTTTCAAAGCCCCCATGCTGAAGGATAACGGTGTCCAAGTTGCAAAATTCTTTACTAATGCATTCTACGGGCACCTACAAGAATGCATGGAACATGCCATCCCAAGCAAAACCAAGACTCACTCCTCCAAGAAAAGGAAACCAGTTTGGTGGACTCCTGCCATAAACAAGCCATACAATAGAAGGAGGAAACTAGTACAGAAAATAGTAAAATAAAAAGAAGAGAAGACATCCCTGATCAGTATCAGCAAGAAACTACGATCCCTCATAAAATCATCCAAGGTGAGCTTTGAAAGAAAAATTGCCAAGGACTCCAAAAATAACCACAAGGCATTCTTTAGCTATGTCAAGAATCTAAGTGGCAATGCTCAGATCTGCTCGGAGTTAGTGCAGAATGGCACAAAATACACTGAACCAACCGATATTGCCAACATCCTGGCAGACAGGTTCAGTGCAAACTTCACTCCCCTCTCAACCCCAAGAGGGCCCATAACCATACCAGAAGAATGTAGAGTCCCAGAAATCACAGACACTCAGGTTAAAACAGCCCTCTCCAAAGCCAAAAACACAGCATCAATGGGACCGGACGGTGTCCCAGGCTGCATCCTACATGAGCTCAAAGACTAACTAACCCCTCACCTAAACACACTGTTCAAACTCAGCCTCTCCACAGGCTACATACCCATAGAGTGGCGCACAGCAGCGGTTATTCCACTCCACAAAGGTGGAGCCACAACAGACCCCAGGAACTATCGCCCTATAAGCCTGATTAGCTTGGTCTGCAAGGCTATGGAGTGCATCATCATGGAACTCATTAACAGAGACATTGGGAACCTCCAAACACTGGACCCTACCTAGTTAGGCTTTGTTAAGGACAGATCATGCCGCCTAAACCTGGTGGACTTCTTTGAGACAGTTATCAAGGCTATAGATGAGGGAAAGGTGGTACACACAGTCTACCTAGACTTCACAAAGGCCTTCAACACCATTCCCCATTCTGGTATTATAGACAATCTCACCAGCCTGAACATAAACCCCTACGTCACAAGATGGGTTGCCAACTGGCTCACGGACAGAACCCACATGGTGAGAGTTGCGGGAGCTAGGTCCGACTCTAAATCGGTTACAAGTGGAGTTCCCCAGGGCTCAGTCCTAGGATCCCTCCTGTTCGGCATATACTTCTCAGAGGTACAGGCAAGCACAGGAGGATTATGGCTGACCAAGTTCGCAGACGACTGCAAACTAGGGGCTATAATTGACTCTCCAGCTGACACAGACATCCTCCAAAAGGGTCTCACTGAGATGGATACCTGGTGTCAAAATCATGGCCTCAAGCTAAATGCCAAAAAGTGCATAGTCATCCCCTTTGGATAAAACAAAGTACCCACAAACTACCACATAGGTGGAAGTCCCCTAAATATGGAAGACGTAATAAGGGATCTGGGGACCCAAGTAGATAATAATCTCACCTTTGATAATAACATTGCCAAAGTGGTTAGAAAATCCTTCTACGTGGCCGACCTAATCACAAAAGGGTTTGCATCCAAATCAAAAGAGGTGATTGTGCTCCTCTACTCATCACATCAGACCCATTATAGAGTACAACGCCCCATTTGAGATGTACCTTACAAGACACCTGCAACAGCTGGAAAGACCACAGAAGTACCTCACCAAGAGGATCACTGGCCTCAAACAGATGCCCTATGCAGCTCGACTGAAGAAATTACAGCTGTACTCGGTTGCATACCGCCTACTCAGAGGTGATCTCTGCCTGACATACAAGGCCATGTCCATCCCAGAATTGATGGACATGCTCCACCTAAAGAAAACCTTATCCCCGTGAGCCACATGCTCTAGGGATCTAAACCTCACCACAACAATAAATAGGACATGCTGGAGGGATAGATTCCTGTCCCAGAGACTTCCCATGCTTTGGAACAAGATCCCAATCTACATTAGGCAGAGCTCCTCGCTAACACTCTTCAAAAGAAATCTTGACGAGTGGATGGGAACAGAAAGTTTACCTCGGGGATCACTTCAGTGGCTATGCTGGACAGAGGCACAGGGAACTAATCTAAGGGGGCGGCGAAAGCCAACACATTCTGGCTAGGCTTATAAATGCCTTCGGGCAGATAGCCTAGTACCTACCTATGAACCTATTATCCTAAATGCATATTCCAGGACCATTATTAACAGATTACTTATTATCTTTTAACTTACTGGGAGTTGTTTCAGTACAAAAATACCATTTTAACATGAGCCTTTAAGAATGTGATCAAACCAGTTGTTTGTATTGTTGACAATTTCAGCAGGATTTTTGTGTGAGTCGGGTATTTCAGCAGTCTTTTTTGCTTAATCTTTGAAGAGTACTATTACAGCTTTGTGTTTCTTTGACTTAATAACAAACATATTATTATGAAACCAGGTGAATCTTGTCCTGTGGTCTGCTTCTAGATTCTGTTGCCCTTTTTTATTTGATTTGGCTACTTTAAGAAGAATGAGGCTGCATACAGAGTGCTTTTAGGTTCTGGCAACACCAATGTTAGGTCACTAATAAACAAGAAAAATAGTACACACTCGATAAATGATCCCTGTCAAATCACCAGTCTAAGGGAACCATCCCCTGAGCTGTGAAAGCCACTACTGGCATTTGAAGTTAAGACTTTCAAATAATTTAATTATTCCCTCACCAAAAGAGCATTCTACAGAGGTTCTCCTATGAAATTTCAACTTCCTGAAAGCTGACACTTCAAAAGAACAAAAAAATGACAGAAAATTGAGAGAGCAAAAAACTCATTTTTCTTGCTTTTTTAATGGGGGCAAGCTCCTCTGCACCCCCTGATGTGGGGAGCAAGACCCTCATACCCCTCAAACATATATATGTCAACTTCAAGGTTAGATCACCAGCAATGATTTCCTATGGAGAAAAGCAGTCAGCATTATGCCGTTTGAATTTTTTCTGTGAGCTGCTGAAGCTCAAGGAATTTCAAGACTATGTGGGGAAGCCT
Source organism: Protopterus annectens (assembly GCF_019279795.1). Taxonomy (NCBI): domain Eukaryota; kingdom Metazoa; phylum Chordata; order Ceratodontiformes; family Protopteridae; genus Protopterus; species Protopterus annectens. The sequence continues at coordinate 3,141,868 of NC_056750.1, forward strand.
TCTTGTGTCTTTCGGCTTTTCCCGGTTAGGGGTCGCCACAGCGGAACTCCCGTCCGCTAATGATTGGTAGTTGATTTTTACGTGCCGAGTTGCCAGCCCTGATGCACAACCTTCAACGAAGGTATGCCCATTCACGCATGTCTCCACGCAGAAGACTCTCTAGCTGTGAATCGAACTGGACAGTGTCTTACTGTGAGGCGACAACGCTACCGCAGCACCACCTACTACAGATTCAAAACTCATTTCTAGATCTTAGATATGGCTGTGGTGAGGAGACCTTTCTCCGTATTAGAACAGGTAATATTTGTAAGACTGTAGGTAGCTCTTTCTCTACTATAGGCTTTCCTAAAGCCATGGTGTTTTTTGACAGGAAGCCATACTTGTTGAGGTGTTACTTGAGTTGGCAGTAAACTGTTTTTGAGTTTTATTAATGGTCATACATTGGCAAAGGAATCAAACTCATGCATGTATAAGGTTTTACATTTTAGAAGAAGAATCAGATAGTGTTTCGATTGAAGAGAAACTATTCCAAGGATAGGTTGAATATATGAGCAAAGATTTGGCTGTAATAAGAGTGGTGACTTTAAGAAACTATGTTTACATAACTACAGATCTGGGATTACTGTGTAGGTCTCATTTTTCTAAAAGTTTTCTGATTTAATAGCAACTCTTCTGAAATGAATGGGGAATGACAAACAGTCAGTGGTAATAAGCAGGTTCTTTGTTTAGGCTGGTTCAGGGTTGGGAGCTCCATTATCTTTGTTGTAGTTTTGATATCTTCTAGCAAGATGACTGCTGTGCTGTGTGTGTGGCTTCTTAGAGTTTAACTTTCCAACAATAGTCCAATTTACTTGTCCTCTGCTATTGTCTGACTCTCCAGAATGCTTTGGCATAATTAAAAGGTGATTTTGTTTCTTAAAATAGATGGATTTGATGTCCTTCAAGAATGCAACTGCAGTCATAACATATGGGTTGTCCTGCCTCAGGCAGCCCACGGTCGGCCGGATTCCAAAGTCTGGGTCCGACGTCGGCTGATGTCGCATTTCTCTCCAACGTCAGAGCGGCTGGAATACATAAGCATCAGCCGACGCCATTTTCTTCAGTCTTTCTTGCCGCGCGGTGCCCGAAGCAGAAGCAGTTCGCAAGTGCCGGTCGGTCAACTCCTGTATTCTTCGAATCCGAAGTCATCAAAAAAGCTAAGTACCCCGTTGGGGACCTTTTCTTGCCTCAGCCGATGTCAGAAATTACTGAAAAAGTTAATAATTGTTTGTCTTGTGGTAAACAAATAAATCATAAGGATTTCCAATCTTACTGCCTTCCTTGCCTTGGCCCAGACCACGACGTCTCGGCCTGTGCCGCCTGTGCTCGCTTCAATAAGCGCACTCTCAGGCACCGGGCAGAGTTCGCTGAAGACTTTTTCGGCGAAAAATTTGATTATACAATGCCGTCGGAACTACCGACATCGCAGACTCCTAAGAAACGAAAAGACCGGGACCGACATCCTCGGCCCGCATTTTCCTCCGACTCCACGCCAAAACCTACCGCGAGTGCCCCGGTTCCCTCTGAGGCGGTTATTTTACCGCTCCGAACTGAAGACACCGCATTATCGGTACCTCCGATACCGGAGACCACACCGACGCCAGTTATTGATTTTCCTCCGGATACTGAAACCGAGGAAATGCCCATGGCCATTGCTGTGGATAAGGTCACTCCTGCACGTGGAGCTGCTAGGCCTCCTATGTCCATGTCTATTAAGGCCTACACACGTGCTAAGGCAGCCAGCAAGACCAAGCACCTTACTGCTAAAGCCTTACCTCAGCCTACTCCTGAAACACAAATCATGACTATGGCCGCAGACTTAATTTCCATGATCAGAGGTTCCCAGGCCCATCCTGAGGGAGGATCCCAGCCTCCTTCTGATAAGAGGCCCCGGGTTGAACCCTCTGACACTCTCCCTTCAGATGAAGATTCTGAGGACTCTGTTCACTCCGATAGCCAGGAAGAGCCCTTCCAGACCTATGAGGACTCGGATGCAGAGTACTCCATCCCCTCGGCCTCCCATCCTGAGGATATTTCTTTTGGTGAAGTTCTGCATTCCATGAGGGAACATTTTAAGTGGCAAGGCCAGGAATATTCTGATTCCAGAAAGCACCTTCGAACCTTCCTTAAAAAGCCCCAACACAGGCCCTTAGCTATACCTCCTGTGCTTGATGTTTTGGATGATCTATACTCTGACTCCAGTGTTACCCCTGATACTCTTCCTCCTGCTCCTGCCAAGCCTGACAGATACTATAGGGTCCCAGAAACCCATTCTCATTTCTTTAGAGCCCATGCTGTTGATTTAGAAACTATTTCACAGGGACCTAAAGGGGTTTCAGCAACCACCTCCAAAAATCCTTTGCCTTCCAACAGGGAAGCTAGATCATTAGAGAGATGGGGGAAAAAGGTCTACACCTCCACTACTTTATCTATGAGAGCTCTGAATTGCCTCTTCCATATGTTTCAATATCAGGATTACCTGTTAGATGATTTACAGAAAACAATGGCCTCTCCTGAACCTTTAGACAGAAAGTCTTTGCAGGAGGCTGTACATAATTCTCAGCAAGTTAGCAATCACTTTCTGCAGTGTGGATATGATGCATTGGAAGCTTCATGTAGGGCAGCTATGACAGGGGCGGTCATTCGTAGACATGCATGGTTAAAAGAACAACCTCTACCAGATCATGTTAAGGCAAAACTTCTTGATGCACCCTTGGAAAAGAACAAGCTTTTTGGTGCTAATGCTAAAGATGTGTTAAAGTCCATCGAGGAAAAAGCCAAGTCAGTTCAGACAGTCAAAGATTTCCTCCAGGTTCAGCCACCCAGATTCAGCAGGAATTGGCCTTCTAAAAACTGGTCCTTTCCTAATTTTGAAAGATTTCAAAGGGGTAAAAACAGGCGTGGCCGAGGAAGAGGGCAATACAGAGGTGCCTACAGGGAATGACAATGGCAACCAGCAAACCAAAGAAGTGACACAGGGGTCTCTCCTGCCCCACAGGGACAATCTCAATGACTTTCCTCTACTTCCGCTGACCAAGGAGCAAATAGAAGCTCCTTTGGGCGGAAAATTATCTCTGTTTTCAGACAATTAGCACAGATTGACAAAGGACAAATGGATTTTGGACATTATAGACCAAGGTTACAGGTTCCACTTTCATACCTTACCAAGAAAACAAGGCATGCCAAACCTACCACAAAGCCAGAGGGCAGAGGCTATCAAGCAAATTTCTCTGCTTGCTCAGATCAAAGCAATAGAAAGAGTTCCACAACAAGAACAAGGCCAGGGGTTTTACTCAAGACTGTTCCTTGTTCCAAGAAAAGAAACTCAATGGAGACCAATACTGGATTTGTCCGCATTAAACACTTTTCTCATAGTACCAAAGTTCAAAATGCTGACTCTACAGCAACTCCTTCCCATGCTGGGCAAGGGGTCTTGGCTGATTACTCTGGACCTCAAGGAGGCATACCTGCATGTCCCTATCAGACACAGCTGCAGAAGATACCTCAGATTTCTTGCAGGGCCAGAGCATTATCAATTCTCAGCATTGCCATTTGGCTTATCTACTGCGCCCAGAGTATTCACAAAATGCCTGGCTTCAGTAATTGCTCATTGCAGGCTCCAGGGGATCCAAATTTACCCGTACCTGGACGACTGCCTCATACAAGCGGAAGACAAACTGATTTTGACAAAAAACTTGAATTATGTCATACAACTGCTACAGGCTCTGGGATACACAGTCAACTTCCAAAAGTCAAGACTTCAGCCATCCCAGCAAATATCCTTCTTAGGAGCCAAACTAGACACAGCCTCTCAAATGGCTTACCTGACAGAAGACAAGCAAAAGAAGTTAACTCATTATTTCAAAGGTTTGGCAAAGCTCACCCAGATGACTGCAAGGAGATTCCTACAGGCCCTGGGTTACATGGCATCCTGCATTCTCCTGGTTCCATTAGCAAGACTACACATGAGAAAGCTTCAATGGTACCTAAAAAGCTTATGGTCTCAGCACAGCAACAACCTAGAGACAACCATACCGCTCATTCCATGCCTACAAAAGGAATTTCTATGGTGGGCCTCTGTAAGCCAGGCAAACACAGGTATGTCATTCAAAAAACCTCAGATAACACAGACCATGACCACAGACGCCTCAGACCTTGGATGGGGAGCACAAATGGAGGACAGATGTATTCAAGGACAATGGTCTCCAAAGGAAACACATCTGCATATCAACCAAAAAGAAATGCTGGCAGTAATGCATGCCATCAAGGCCTTTCGACAACAACTTCAGCAAGGCCACCTGCTAATACGGACAGACAACACCACTGTGATGTGGTACATAAACAAGCAGGGGGGCACCCATTCTTACCCCCTTTGCAGACTGACAATGAATCTTTGGTAAAAATCACTGAGCCTAAACATACAGTTGCAATCCCAGTTTGTTCCAGGCAAAGACAATGTGCTGGCGGACAGCCTAAGCAGGAATTTCCTAGACCCCCACGAGTGGAGGTTACATCCAGAAATCTTCATACAACTCACCTCGACATGGGGCAGGCCAGAAGAAGACCTATTTGCCTCCCACCTCAATCATCATCTACAAAAGTTCTGTTCAAGGACATATCATCCACAAGCATGGAAAATAGATGCTCTCTCATTCAACTGGAACTTCCTAAAAATCTATGCATTCCCACCTCTGCCACTGATGACCACAGTATTACTAAAGATCAAAGCAGAGAAGCCCAAGGGGATCCTAATAGCTCCAGACTGGCCAAGACAACACTGGTACCCACTACTACGGAGCATATGTCACAACAAAAAGTGGGCCCTTCCCCAATGGCCCCAACTTTTGACTCAACACAACTTCAAGACAGTATATCCCAACCTTCAGACGCTGCAGCTAACAGCTTGGGAGATCCCATGAATAACCTCAATCTATCTCTCTCCAAGGAAGTTCAGCGGATACTAACAGAAGCCCGAAGACCATCCACCAGAAAGGTTTACTCAGCAAAATGGAAGAGATTCAGCATTTGGAATACCAGCAAGGGCCATGATGCATCATTATTGAACATCCCACTCATTCTGGAATATTTGGCAGATATGCTACAGAATGGACTCTCATATTCTTCCATAAAGATACATGCTTCAGCTATTTCAGCTAGATATAACACTGATCCACCTGTGTTTTCACATCCTTTGTTAAGGCAATTCCTTAGGGGAATCAAGAATATTAAGCCACCAAGAAAGGCTCCAGTACCAGCTTGGGACCTCAACTTTGTCCTAGAAAAACTGACTCTACCTCCCTTTGAGCCAGCAGCTTCTGTGGACTTTTTTCATGGAAGACAGCTTTCCTGTTGGCAATTACCTCAGCAAGAAGGGTTTCAGAACTACAGGCCCTAATGGCAATACCACCGTTCATAATCTTTCACAGAGACAGGGTCTCCTTAAGAACCAACCCTACCTTTATGCCAAAAGTGGTATCTAGGGTTTCTTTAAATCAAGCTATTCACCTGCCTACTTTCTTTCCCAATCCTGAGAGCAAAGGGGAAAGACTGCTGCATACCTTGGACATTCACAGACAACTTCGCTACTACCTGGACAGAACCAAGACCAGTAGGAAGTCTGATCAGCTTTTGGTAGCTTACGCCCCTGGAGTACAAGGAAAAGCAATTTCCAAACAGACTATTTCAAAATGGATTGGACATTGCATCAGATTTTGTTATTCCTTCCATGGAAAAAGTGTTCCAGCCAATGTCAGACCACACTCCACCAGAGCTACAGCCACCTCTACAGCATTCTTAAGAGGGGTGCCTACAAAAGACATTCTAGAAGCTGCCACATGGAGCTCCGTGCATACATTCTCCAAACACTACAACCTCCCTTTATATTCCAGATCCAGAGCAGGCTTTGCTACGGCAGTCCTACAGGGTTTGATAGCCACACCATCTCTTTCCTAGAGCATTCCACCTCCCCCAGCTAAGCTATGGTACTCAACCCATATGTTATGACTGCAGTTGCATTCTTGAAGGACATAGTACAGTTTTGTACCTAGCATAAATGTAGATGTCCGATAGATATGCAACTGCAGTCGGATTTTCCCTCCCTCCTTCCCCTCTATGCCTTGGGTCCACTCCTATCCCTGTTATTCTTAGCTAGGGATATCTGTTATGGTGTATCGGTTTATTGCTTACTTATTTGTCTGGAAACCTGTTTTTGTCTTCCAATTTGATTACAGCCTTCCTTGGAGGGCACCTGGCATCTGGGGCAAGAAACACTGAAGAAAATGGTGTCGGCTGATGCTTATGTACTCCAGCCGCTCTGACGTCGGAGAGAAATGCGACATCAGCCGACGTCGGACCCAGACTTTGGAATCCGGCCGACTGTGGGCTGCCTGAGGCAGGACAACCCATATGTTATGACTGCAGTTGCATATCTATCGGACATCTACATTTATGGTAGGTACAAAACTGTACTTTTTCATAGATTGTTAATAGACTAATGTCCTTTCTAGGCCTAGCCAAGTATTTTCTGAAAGAATAACAACATCCTGTATCCAAGTAGGACATTGCGGGCCAGGCATTTATAGGTCACCTCTGTCCATAAGGGACATGTGTGCCAGGTCCAGTGTAAATTTCCTATTCATCATCCACTGATCTAGGTTGTGCTTAAACTGGGTAGTAGATGAACTCAGCTTCACATGGATGGCAAGCCTGTTCCATAGGAGGGCAGTCTCTGGGACACATATCTGTCTCTCCAACATGTTCTATTTAAGTCACAGGCAAAACTTAGGTCTCTACACCTTGCATTTCTGGTATTGTTTGAAATTCATAAGTGTGAGGTTTGTGGATGCCTTGTAAGCCAAGCATATATCACCCCCTCAGCAATCTATATGAAACTGATTGGAGGGAAAGGGCTTTAAGGCAGTCTGCATAAGTCAGATTTGTTATGCCATGTTTTCTTTTTGTAAGGTGCCTCCGAGGCCACTCTAGTTGCTGCATATGCTTGCTAAAGGTATATACCAAAGGGAGAATTGTACTCTATGATTGGTCTGATCAGGGCAAAATACAGTGGGATAATGACCTCTTTGGACCTAGATGCCATGCCCTTACTTATAAGCTGTGCAACATAAAAGTATTCCATCACCACTGTGGCCAAGTGGTGGTTGAGGGTTAGGCTATCTTTACATGCATACACAGATCCCTGACCACTCGGTCGGCTCTTGGGTGCATGTTATCAACATGATAGTTAGCCAGGATGGTTGACTTCCCAAAGGCTACAGTTATGCATTTCTTAGCATTGAGTTTAAGACTGCAGATTTGGCACCATTTGTTTGTCTGAAGTAGGCCTTTGCCTTCTTGAAGAATGCTAGTGCCTGCAGCGGAGTCAATGATAACTCCCATCTTGTAATCATTTGCAAACTTAGTCAGCCATAAACCTTCAGCATTTGCTTCCACTTCAGAAAAAAAAGATGTCAAAAAGGAATGAGCCCAGCCCAGTACTGAGCTCTAAGGGACTCTAGTAGTGACTGGCCTCTTGCTGGAGGTAGCCTCACTTATTGGGACCTCCTAGGGTCCTATCAGTAAACCAGCTGGCAGTCCAATGGGTGATAAAAAAAGTTTATACTTAATTTAGTGAGGTTGCTATTAGTGTATTATATCAAAAGCCTTGTCCAGGACTTGCCCTCATCCATTATTTTGGTCACCCTCTCAAAGAAGACCACCAGATTTAATAGGCATGACCTTCATTTATCAAAGCCGAAATGTGAAGGGTCCAGTGCTGCAAGTTAGCTATGTCCTTGTTTATCATGAAGTTCTCCAATTCAGGATGGTGCTGGTAAGTTGACGCACACTGGTGAAGAATAGTAAATCCCGCTATGCAGCTCTGGAATAAATAAGTCCTTTCTTGCTCAAAGGTTATCCAAACAATTGCCACGTTCAAGCATCCAAATAGAAATAGTGGACAAAAGGTAAAACTAAAACCAAACTGGACCAAACAGGGCCAAAAGTTTATTAAAACATTAAGCAACACGGTACAAAAATACTGCTTTTCGTCCTTTCACCATACAAAGACTTCTTCAGACAAATGGTTCTACACAAGAAACCAGCCTGTGTTATAAAGGCAATTTCAAATTCAAATTGTGCCCCTCCCCTGGTACAATCCGAATGACCTCATTTCCTGATCACAAAGCATTTGTCATTTCCTCTTCCTAATTATACACCCATTCAGTAATATACACAATTCACTTGCAAAAACAAGAATAAAGTTAAAACATTAAAATAAAATGAGTGAAAGTACAATGGGTAAAAATACACAAAAGCAAATCCACATTTCAAGTATACATTATACATTATAGTACAAAATTCTGTTAGAAGTCAACAGAATGCAGAGTTACTCATCGTTATGTCATCATTATGTTGCAAACACTCCCCCCCTCCCCCCTTACCTTTATTACATAATGACATAATGTTCAAATGCTCAAATGTGTATGTTTGGACTTGTTATTCTTGTAGCTCATATTACTTATATTTGCTTAGTGATTTTATTATTTGTGAGTTTGTGTATGCGTTCCCAAGTTTTCTTGTTTATCATGACCTTACATAAGAGGTTGTTCAGATTTATTGGCCTCTAGTTACCCAGATCAGTCGGACCTCCTTCATACATAGGAATGACTGTAGCCATCTTCCATTCCTTGGGCACAAAACCTGACTATAGGCATAAGATGAAAAGTGATTCAAGTAGACCAGAGAGCTCATGTTTCATGCTATTTAGTAAGCATCCCATAATGCTATTGTGGCCTACTGATGCAGTGTTTTTGGCCTTTATAAGTGCATTGATGACCTGTTCTCTAGTGATGGTTGGGGGGTATGTGGTATTTCCTTTGGACTTCAGAGAGGAGAGGGGGGAGAATTTTGAGCTGAACTTGTTAGTCAAAAGGCTGGCAACGGCCTTCGGTTCAGCGTGGGTGATGACATTTACAATACGTTCTGTGCATTGTTGCATATTTCCCTTAAAGTTATACACATAGCTGTAGAAAGTGTTGTGATTGTCCTTTGTCTGAGAAGCTATTTTCTTTCTTTCAAATTTAACCTTTTAAATATTAATTAACCCTCTTAGCTGCCTGTTAAGATTGATCAAGGGCTTTTAGTATGTTGGGGTTTGTTTCTCCTACACTTGGCCAAGATATTTTTCTTTTGTTTTATAACCAGTTGATATTGTGATTCCACTAGAGTGGTTCATCTTTTGAGTTTGTCTTATTATTAATACGAGTGCGCACAGCTCATTCTGTACAGCTAATAATATGGCTGTACAGAGATTTTATAAATAGCATATGATACTTTGTTTACTGGGTTTGGGGGTGCTTGGAATTTAGCCGTAGTGTCGCTTAGTAGAGAGAGGTTAGCTTTGGAATAGTTCCTAAAGGTTTTTGGTTTCACTGGATCCCAGATTTAATTTTTATTTCAAGCAATATTGCCTTATGGTCAGATATGATGGCTTAGGAACATCGCTCCTCCATGACTGAGAGCATAAGGTCAAGGATATTTGTACCACTGGTAGGAGAATGGACCAACTGTTCCAGGATTTTGGTATTAATGAAGTTTAGGAATCGCTGGGTTGTGCATAAAGTGGTGCAGGATTCCCAATATGCTGAGGGGTAGTTGAGCTCCCTGTGAGTATTATATTGGGTTAAAAGGTGAGGGACTCTAGAACATTGAGATAGATAGCATGGGTTTCCTGGAACATGGACGGGGGCCTATAGATTGCAAGGATAGTTTGAGACCCTATTTATGGTGAGCTGTACATGTATGAGTTCCAGTGTCATACACTTTAACTAGTCTGGATGTGAGTTCGTTTTTAGTATAGACTGACACTCCTCCATCTTTAGATCTCTCCCATGCAGTAGCTTGTTTAAATGTGTGAAAAGCATTATAACCTTGAACTGCTGGAGTACTCTCTTGTGACTTTAAACCATGTTGTCTACATTCTCTAGGGAGAGGAAAGCTTGCAGGGAGTGGAGTTTCTTGTTAAGACTTCCAACATTGAGCAGTACCACCATCAGATATTCCTTTCTAGGTTCAGTTTAGTTGGGAAGTTTATCAGCTTGGCATTGCCTAAAAAAGGCACTATGTGGGGTGAAAAAGATCTTTGCCAATATCCAAAAGCCCAGAAGGGATAAGTGCAGACCACCCTGGCAAAGCAGCATGGTCTGTCAACCATGTCCTCCCAGGCTGTCAGGTCATCTCCTTGGATTGATACCAGAAGCTACGCCACTTGTTAAAATCAATCATTTTCTGTTAGTAACGTGGCATAATTTGTGGAGATGGTAGTGTGCTGCTCAGTGCTAAGCTCATACCTGCCTGAGGTACATCTCAGGTCATTAACACCCAGATGGACTTGGACAGAGTCATACTGATACCTGTGGTTCAATGACCTGTGTGACTTGATGGGTCCTAGCCCTGGAAAGGCAGCTAACAGTGACTCTCTCCTTACTCAGTCTGGTGAGGGTGATATCGGTGTGCCTCACTGCAGAATCACTAATGACCAGGAAATTTGGCTGTGTGCTGGTTTGCCTTAAGGGCATAGCAGTAGAGGCACTGGATACAAAATTACTATGTGTAGCTGTGGGTGGTGCTTTAAAGGAGTGCTTATGTGATGGCTGAGGACATTTTTTTTTTACTGTGATGTGCAGGATGTCTTAGTGTTTTAAGAGGGTTACCTTTAAGTGCCTCAGCATAAGTAGTTTTCTGTGTAGGGTCTTTGCCCTGTGCAGTAGGCATGGTGCAAGTGTCACGGACAGCCTATATAGTATTAGTTTTGGTTGTATGAGACAGTTTTGCTTCCATCATTAAAGTGAACTTAAATCTCTCACATACTTCATTTATTTTATTAAGAAAAAGTGGGTTGTCAGTGTGCATGGGTAGTTGTTACAGTGCCTCAGAATACACCTTCTCAACCAGACTGACCACAGAGAGATAGTCCAAAAATGCATATGTGTAGCTACTGATCTACTAGGGAGGAGTGAGGGAAATTTAAAGATTAAATTGCTCAGTAACACTAAGAAGTTGATGAGCAACGCTCAGCTATCTGCAACGAGATGCTCTTGCAGTTAAAAGAAATGTGTCTAGACAGTAGGGATATTTTAAGAGAACTATCCTCTTTCTATTCTTGTCTCTTTTCTAACTGTAAAGCATTTACTGGTAAATTTTCATTTTCTCTCTGACTTGTCCTTTTCTTTTAACTGAATTTTTCAGATGGTAGAGCTGCATAGGCAGCTGTTCCTCATAAGCTTCCTACCCATAAGAAGACCAACTTGTTTTGCAGTGGTAGTAATATTTGGAGGAAAAATAGGCAGGCAGTATTAAAACAGTTTTCGCCAGAACTACATCTCAGTTTATGAAATATATATGAAGGAATAAGAAGGTCTCCATTTGTTTATGGAATGATCTTCTGGTAACTAAAATGGAACCACTTTTTTGATTTTAAATGTCCAAAGATGACAGTCATCAGTTATACAAAATTATTAAGGCTCAACCTTTGCACATTTCCTGAACCTGTTAGCAACACTGGGCTAAAATTAGACATGGCTGTGGTTTTAATAATCTAAGTGAGATTACATTGTCTGTTGATTCGATTATGTTTACTTCCTCCACACCAGATACGATTAACATCCCCTAATAAGATAAAGTAGTAAGTAGAGAGATCCTAGCAGGTCTTTTTCATTACCTTCTGTAGATGAGGGGGAGGATTCAATGGCTACACCCAAATGTTTGCTTGTTTCAGTCTCCCACTGCACAGAACTTGCACAATGAATCCGTTTGGGGCATCACCCATAGTTGAAGACTTCTTCCAGACTATGTTAGTGTATCAGTACTCGTAACTAGCTTTACACCACTTATAATCTTTATCCTAGTCTATTCCCTGCAGATTTTTTATATGTAGAGGGATATGTATGAAGAATTGTATATAATCTTCTAACAAAATTTTGCTTTCTGCAACATTGGGCCTAGCTTGTACCAGCCAGGTGTCAAGTAATGTTAGTTTAGTATTTATACAAGTAGTGTATTGCAGCACAATCTTTAATCCTTTATGGTTGGCTGTAATTTCATTGTGTCATTGCCACCAGTATGAGGGGGGGAATAGGGCTTGGATCTGGATTAATATCACAGCATGATGTAGTTTGATATTTAAGTGACATCAGAACAAGTCTAACTGTTCTTCTTGGAGTCTGAAATTGTTTTAGTAGATGGTGGTCTTTAATGCTTAGCGGCTGTGCATTACACTCATCCTAGCCAGGTTTGCAAACTTTGGGAGGAGTGAATAAACTGTTATTATGTCTGACTTTTCCTGGTTGATAGAAGAGTTACTGTTAAGTCTAAAAGGAATTCCATAGTCAGCAACAAGAATAAATAAAAAGATGACTATATTAAGTACCAGAGCAGTCACTAAGAGCTTAAGTGAGTGCACTGATTTTTGTTATAGGGTCAGGTGGAGACCTTCAAATTGGGGTCAGGTAATCCACCCTAAAATAAACGGGATAAATTTTATCTTCCTGCCTCAAAGAGTACAGTGTGTAATACTTTAAAGCATATAACTTTAACTTATTTGGTTTTACTAATGACAGTTATCAAGCTGGAGGTTAGTAATCCTAAAAAAATCTATGTTTATGGCTTCCCAAGTCAGGAACTCACATTAACATTCAAGGGACTGCAATGTGTACTATTTACAGCTTCATGTCTTATATAGAAGGATGATGTTAAAGATGCTTTCCAGTAGTTCACATAATGAGAGTGCCAATCACCCACTTGTAAAAGCTTTGCAGTGAGTCGCAGGCTACTGACTGCATATGAGTAATGCTTTTGTTATCCCTGTTTTAAGACTTTTGTTCCTGCAGTGCTTAGTGAGACATCATAGTGTTAACTATGTTTCTGTTATTGTGCAGTGAAAATGACGTAACATAAGAAGTGCACCAAAATGAATGCACTCCCGTCTTTTGCTTGTGGCACCATCTCCCCATAAAAGGGCTTGATCACCAGTTAAAGGAGTACTTCAATGTGTCCCTTCCATTAACAGTGCTCCCAGCTGAGGTTAACAGTTCTCCAGCCTGCTAAGAACAGCCTGGTCATTGTCTCTCCTCTCATTTTTGGATTCCCTGGTTGATTTGCTGGAATATCTTTGAAACCATTTGAAATCATTCTCCTTGGCCTTCTCATCACACACTAAGGTCTTCTGTTCAGTAAGTGCCAGAGCAGCTGCCTTTCTGCTTGTTAGTACCTACTAGTCAAATCCCGAGATCCCTGGGCTAGCAATGCAAGGAAATCCTGTTTTTTAACCTGACAGCTTCTCTCATCAGTGGTGTCCAGCAGTCAGTCCTGAGGCTACCACTATGACAAGTGCTGACTACCTTTAATGGTCACACCTCCTTGTCACTGTCTCGGCTATCAAGGCTTTGGATATCATCCATTTAGACCGTGTGTCCTTGTCCTCCACAGGTAAATGGAAGAAGCCAGTCTCATGCCACACGGAATCATCACATAGACATTCTGAGGACACTATCATTGCACGTTTGGGTTTCCCAAGCCATTTTCCCCAACTAACTTGTGAATGGTGATCATTCAACAGTTCTGCACCTGTCTTGACGCATACATGCAGAACATATGCACTCAGGTCTATTGAAATAGCTGGAAAATGAATCGCTTACCTTTGGCCAAAGGTAATCTGGTAAGTACAGTTATACGTCCACTCGTCATCAAACATGGTGCTTGTTATGGACAGTCAATAACTAGTACCAAAGTCCATCAACACGTCACACTTGGCTTCATGTTAGGGATGCTTTTCATTCCAGTCATTCCCCTTCAAGTACCTCAGCTGTTCCCTCAGTCAGCATTGAAGTGTTCAGATCTGATTATGTACCCTATCATGCATCACACCCACTGTTGCTTGTTGTATCTTTCGGCTTTCCCCGGTTATGGGTTGCCATAGCAGAACTCTGGTCCACTAATGATTGGCAGTAGATTTTTACGTACCGAGTTGCCAGCCCTGGCGCACAACCTTCAACGAAGGTACGCCCATTCACTCATGTCTCCACACAGAAGACACTTTAGCTGAGAATCGAACAGGACAATGTCTTCCTGTGAGGCGACAATGCTACCGCAGCACCAACACCGCAGTAGATCACACCCATGTTAAGAAGGCTAAATACTAAGAATGACTATTCAGCAGAAACAGCAGACTTTCTTTCTGCAGCCAGCAGATTGCATTGCAGTGACCTTGTTATTTACTGGTACAATGTCCTGCTGAGCAACACCCAACTGAAGCAAATGAATATCCACACACTTTGTCAAACCCTGTTTTGAGCATCACTTTGTATTTGACAAAGTAGAAATGGTTTTCCTTTCAGGAACCATACTATTCTGTTGACAAAATGTCATGCTAAGTTCCAAGACTGTTGAACTGGTTGAGTTCCATGTTGCCTCAAATCTTAACTGATCCCACACACGATCACTCAGGTGCTCCTCCCTTGCCCCAAGGGGACGGCCACTGAGGGAGTGCTCAGCCAGTGGTGCAGACTGCCGTATGCCCTAAGGTTGCATGCCCTTGAGGTTATGGACTCCACCTCATGGGAGGGTCAGAGGGCACAGTCCTGGCAGGGGACACTACACCCTCCCCTCCAGGAATGCAGAGCACACTGGTGTCCTCTCCCCTCGATGGCAGTGGCAGGTACCTGAGGAGAACACCCTACTTCCCGCGGGGCTTCGGTTCAAAGACCCAGAAGGTCAGTGGTTCAGCTGCATGCCAACTGCTGTGAGACTCCGTGTCGTCCCATGGCATGGGGCCAGTAATCCAGTCTGGCACCCATGACGATGCCCGTGAAACCTTGCTTGCTTGTCTCACAGTGCAACACCATGTCGACAGAGGTGCTTGCTGACAACAGTATGACTCTGAGTGGTGAATCACTCGGCTTGCGCATTGATGAAAAGCACAGCTAGCTGTAAGAACTAATGTGAACTGCAGGACACATCAATCATCGACACTTTGAGCACACTTTGTGGCCCGGGGTTAATCCCAGGGCTATGCCTATCTGAGAGTCATCATGCCTTCCATTGCCCCTTGTGGTGTCCTACCTCTGGTGAGGGCATGGATGGGGCTTCAAGGGAGCCCATCGCAGGCCCCATCCCCCAAGGGTGAGTCACGGATGGAGGATAGAAGGCTCCACCACCTGGAGCCAGGAAGCCCATGCATATCACTGATAGGAGGACAGAGTCATGTGTATGGCCCACCCCTGGAGGCTGTTGGTGGTACCACCACCCAGCCGCCCTCCAGGGGCATGGTCTGACATTCCCCCTCCCAGTTTCCACATGCTGGGGTGATGTCACCCCTCCTCTGACACCCAGAGTCCAGCAGTAGGGAAGAGTGGGTGCATGGGTTGGGGAGGGGTGGCTTGTCCGTTCGTCCCCATGACCCCCTCCTCCCACCTGCCCCTGCGACCACACTCGGACCACGTCCCCAGATCAGACATGGCAGACATTTGATTTCACAACTTATTTCGCTATTGGCAATCTTAAAGTTTCTATTCACTGTCCTTTACATTAGTGGGTAATGATTCCCAGATTATTGGAACTAGCACTGAAAAAAAATGTGACCTCTGCAACAGAGTGTGTCATGAGATTTTAGTAAGATGGGGTTAAGGGAGAAGTGACCTTGGGTTGTATGTGGACATTCTTTGGTCGATCAGCAAGCAGAAAAGTTAAAAGAGTTTAGTTTTTAGCAGTTAAAGGCTATAGATGCTATGAGAGTTATTGATCTGTACTTGACAGAGAACTGTGTTGCTTTGAGAGTGTGACACAGTGGTGTTTGTATGTGGGGATAAAGTTATGAATCTGCACACATTATTAGACTTGGTTAAAGAGATGTTTCATTCTTTTTTGGAGGCTGCTGTGTCTTGTACACCTTACTTATTGGCTTCTTTGGCATTCTTCTGTCATACACTACCCCCAACAGTGTCTATATCACTTCATCGAACAGTCTATTTATTTCATCTCTATTTGTCAAACTCAATTTAGCAAAAGCTCACGTCAGAAAACAATCTTTTCAGTGAATTTTCTCACAGGAAAAGGAAATAATTGGCCATCATTGGGAATTTGCCCTTTTCCCCAGTGAAGTATGATCACAGAGTAGATATATTTAGTTAGGGGGGGTGTGGAGGGCAAAGCCTCCCCATTTGCTGAGTTTATAATTTTGTAGTGTTTGGTATGGTTGCAAGATGGCCCACTAGTTTCTTTCCCTGTGAGGAAATTGACAATCAATCATTCGTTGAAGTGAGCTTTCGCTAAAGTCAGTTTGATTAATAGGGATTTGAAAAATACACTGCTCAATGAAGTGATACAGACTCCCCATAACATTCTCTGCCAGTTGGCTTCAGCCCCTCTTATTCTGGCTTTGACCTCCTCATTCATAGTGCCATTCTCCACAAACACCTCTCCCAGATACTTGAAGTTATTAACCTGTTCTACTATTTTTCTTTCTACCTCAAAGTTCAGCTCCTCCTGGTTTACCCCTTTTGTTCCAATGACAACTGTCTTGTCTGTACTCAGCTTCAATCCTTTGTGCAGCCTCAACTTACAGAGCGTCATGCTACTTACGTGTTTTACAGCACAGAACTGATATGGAAAATTATGTATGGCACAAAACAATGGTGACTGTCCTGATATTTTAGAAGAAATGGTAGTGTACATATTTTCTTCCACATTTACATCATGAACAACACAAATTATGTCTCCATCACGTTATCACAATAACATAAAACTGTTTTGCAGTCTTCTTGAGTTCATATGTAACAAGACAAACTTGTATATATTTTTGAAGATCATAACATTTTTTTCTCTTTTTCCACAGGGAATCAAACAATATTGAGAATCCTAAAGAGACTTCAAGGTAATGAGATATTTAACTTGAAGATTAAGCATCAGCTATATATATTTGTCAGTTCTTATGCCATGTTTTTCTTGATCTATTTATTTGGTTGCTAATAGACTGGACACTTCTCTTTGCTTGCATAGGATGTAATCTGCCACTGTTAAGCCTTTTTTACAGTACTGCCTATTTTTACTTGCTAAGTAAATATGTAAACAGCCATTGTGTTTTCATGATGTACTGTAAGTCAAGTTCTTTACAAAAAGATGAAATGTACACAATAGAAAGAATGGAAAAGCACAATTTGTTGATTGTCATTTCTATGTTTTTGAAGGTTATCTTTTATAGCATACATTTGTTGTAATTGTTTTCTACGACACGTAGGACAAAAAGGAATCAATAGGCCAAGGTCAGCTTTCCCTCATTTCAAAACTTAAAACCAATACACAAAGGTCTAACCCAGTAGTACTGATGTATCTCTAGAAGTGCCTGTTCATTCTCTGGACTTGCTGAATGGATGATAAAAGTAATGAGAACAGGCAATAAACCTACTAGTGAGTTAGTAGAAGCTGCTTTTATCAGTAGCGATCCTCGATGGCTGTCTCCAAACAAACTGAAAGTACGTCTGATCCCTCCCAATGGAGGGAATCCTCTGGAAGTCACTGCTGCATGAATTTGAATCCCTTAAAAAACTTATCCCACCTGTAGAAATTGAATTCAGTAGATAATAAATTAAGCAAGTTGTAAATAAAAGCTAAGACAAATGGAAAAACTATGAATAAAATGAAACCAAAATAAATTAAAATGGACTAAACAGAAATAATATGCAAATGGGTTCAAAGATGGCTGCCGTTCTGTGAACACTACTAATCTACAGCTCTCCATACAATCAGAGGAAAATCTAACCCTGAGGATATATATAACATTCTTTTTTACAGTAAATATAAGGAAAAACAACTATAACTTCAACCAAGTATCATACAGGTGGTGATCGGAACTGAAAAACGAACTAATCAGACAGGATTATAACTGATCATTTGACCCTGAAGAGAGTCTCAAACAAAGGAACCGTGTACTCAGGAATATTGGCCTATCTACACTGATCTTACATCAAGTTTCTTTGTTGATCTGTGATGTCAAAAGAAGGAAAACATATGAACACAACAACTTCAAAAACTAAACTTTCTGTACTTCTTTCACCGGAGAAAGATTTAAATTTGAAAAGACAGAAAATCACAAATCAACAGGAGCATTTAAAATCAGGGAATAAAAATAAACCGAAGCAAATGACAAACATGGAGGATATTAAAACAGCTCTACTTCCCGTGCAGGAAGTGATAAAAGAACTATCTAATCAAGTGCAATCATTTGGAATTTCTTGCAGTCAAATTCTGGAAAGAATGGATAAAAATGATGCAAGAATTACTGAGAATGAAGATAAAATAGCACTGCTAGCCAAAAAATCTGAAGCACATGAGCAGAACATTCATTCTATGCAAGCTAAAATCATTGACCTAGAGGCGAGGTCTAGGAGAAACAATATAATCATCAGAGGAATACCAGAATCTGTACAATACAATGATTTAATTCCAGCAATCATGCAAATATTCACAGCATTATTCAGTGACTTGGTAACTGCACAACAAATAATAATAGAGCGAGCCCACTGAGCCCTGAGGGAATCACAAGCTTCTAACATACCATGACCTGTTTATGCTAAAATTCTTAACTTTCAAGATGTCAATAAGATATTACTAACTGTTAAAAAAATGGGGGCTCTATTATGTGGCAAAACAACAGAATTTCTTTGGCTCAGGACCTGCCTTTGCAGATTAGGCAAGCCAGACAGCTATTATCTCCCTATTGCAAGTTTCTTATTGAAAAACAAATAAAATTCCAAATGAAATACCCAAATACATTAATATTTACATTAAATGGGACTAGACATTCAGTTACAACAAAAAAAGAAGCAAAAACGACTTTTCTAGCGATTTTTAAAAGCTTACCTGCTTCAGAGTCCTAGAGTGAACTTCCGATGGGCCTGGCAGGGCATCTGAGGTCGGATCCACATTGTACTGCATGTCAAGGTCTTATCTTTGCTTTGTTTGTCCTTTTATTGCTCTAGGCCGTTTTTTACAACAGGTACGATCTTCTTTTGGTGTTATTTACTCGCGCTGTGGCATTTCCGAAGTTTTACTGCCTCCACGATGTCAAAATCTCCCACAAATGGATCCAAAATGGTTTTGCTGCTTCAGAGGGTGTATTATTGATGTGGCACTTCCGGAAGTCCGTCGGGATAAAGGGTCCCCCTTCGCAAAGCTGTCAGTCACTCTGGAGTGTCGCAAATTCAATGAAGAGGCTCCAGGACTGTTAAAATGTGAAAATTATTTATAATAGACGTCTTTAGTACTGGTAATACCTTAATACACACAACAGTAGCCCCTTATTACTCCCAGTGTTTAGTAAACACCAAGTTAAATACATAACTTGTTCAAACATACAAATCACAAAACTATACATATAAAACAGATCTAAGATTGTAAGACTTTTAGTAATGAGGGGTTAGGGAACTAATTATATTAATCTACCAAGGTGTTATCACATATTTTATTTTAACCAGTATACATATATATTTTACATATTTAGGTTTAATTTCCCTTATATGTAATCCTTGCTATTAACCTTGTTATAGGAATATATCTTAAATGTACTACTTAATAGTGGGCTTATATTTTGAGATGTTTGTGAATTCTCTGTGGTAACATTTCTACCTTATTAGTAGATCAAAGTATAAGGGTAAACTTAAAATTGCTAGATCTTAAAACAGGCATATAGATATTCGATAAAATGTTTCATACGTACAGCTGATATTAAGTTTAAAAACACCTTCTGAAGAGTTACTTATTCAGGTTTAGGGTAACTGTCAGGACCACTCAGCCTATCTGACTAAATATTTAAATGTTTGTCTATTTGCACTAGTTCAGATTTACTAAAATTGTTAAGATTTTTTTTTTTTTTTTACAGGTGGTAGAAAGTTTTTCCCAATGTGAACTAAGTTGTTTAGTGTTAAATATCTGATGTTAATGTCTCAATCTGGTGTCTTGGCTGAAGTGTAGGTACACATATAAACAAAGGTAAAACAAACTCATTAGTTATTTCAGGAACACTATGGTTTCATTTATCTGAGAACAAATGTTTGAATAATGTCCCAAGTATTATTGTTAGATAAATGAGGGTGTTCCTGTGGAGGCAAAGGACAATAATTGTATATCGTGTTGTTCAGTTTTGCTCTGTCTCTCTTATTTTAATTGTAATGACAAGAGGTGTAGAGGAATAGTGGTGTTTTAAAGGGAATGGGTACATTAGGCTTTGTAGACATAGTTGTTCTGTGTATAGGTCCATTCAATGCTGTATTCTTTTTATATGTAAAGTTCTATAATATTTACTGGTTAATACCACTAGTTTTTAAAATTTTTAACTTTGTTAAAGACCTATACTATTCCTGGTCAAGGGGTATAGTGGGTAGGCACTGGTATGGGTCGGGATCTCAAGAATGCTTTCATAAAAATATATCTGTTTAACACTCAATTGCTTTTAATACACTATTTACGAGTTCTAGAATACCAACATAAAAGAAGTTTATTGGAATGTGGGTAATAGATTCATGGAAATATTAAGGGGCTCCAGAACTTGAAAAAGAGGAAATTGTTGCTTCATTTATTTCTGCAGACTAAGGTGTGTTTTATATTACTTCAGGAAACTCATTTGACCAATGACCAATGGACAGAAATAAAGAAGAAAAAATGGATAAGATAAATTATTGCCTCAGAAGGTAAAACTAATAGTGCGGGAATTGCGATAATTATACAAAATTAATATCAAGATAAAATTTTAGATTCTAAAATGGATAAAGAAGGAAGGTGGTGCTATGTGATTCTCTCTTCTACTCTTTATGATAAACCTATCATACTTCTCAACATATATGCACCATGTAAGAATCAACAGCCATTCTTAGCATCACTTTATCCTATTTTAAATAAATATACTAGTCATTATATAATTATAGGGGGAGACTGGAATGCTTATCAGAACCCTATGTTAGATAAATCAAACCCACAAAGGTCATTCAATAATCAAGTAGTATCAACATTAAGTGAGCTCAAACATGACTTTAAATTATATGATCCTTTTAAATATGTAAACAATCTTTTTAACACAAATAGTTTTACATTTTACTCAACTTGTCACAAAATGTGGTCTAGAGTAGACTTTTTTTTAATTTTGGAAACATTGATTAATTATGATCCCGTAGTATCTGTACATGCTCGCTATTTATCAGATCATTCTAAAATTTCATTAAGTTTTGCTAAAGACCTTAGAAATAGTCAAATACACAGGAGTTATAATCGGTCCTTAAATCCAAACTTGTTAAATGAAAAAGAAATAAATAAGGAAATTTAAGAAATTCTAAATTCCTCACTGGTTAGATTAGTCAAACAACAACACATACCTGATATTGAATGGGCGGCAACTAAAGCTCAAGTAAGGGGGGTTTTCCTTCAAAAAGCCTCTTATTATAAAAAAAATTCAGCTCAAAGAAGAACAAATGTTAGAGGCTAAAATTAAATTGTTAGATCAGGAATTAAGGCAAAATCATAGCACACAAACAGAAACGGAATTATTTAAATGTCAGAAAGATCTTTTCCTGAGCCAAAATAATAGATTAGCATTTCATGAAACCAAAACACTTGCAAGATATGCTAATCATATTCAAACTCCATCAAGGACTTTAGCTAGAATTATTAACCAATCTAAATCACCCTCTCAAATTACGGATATACTCTGCAAGGACAAAATTTATACGAAATCTGAAGATATCAATACCTTTGAATTGATTTACTCTCAGATTTATGGTGAGTTAGATGAGTCACATATAAATGAGACTAACAATGATTTTATTCAAAAAATTAATTTTCCGGAATTACATGACAATTTGCAAAAAGATTTAATCAAACCAATTTCCACCGAAGAAATAACAACAATCAAGCTGAAATCACACAAAGCGCCGGGCCCAGATGGTCGTACTCCTGAGTTTTATAAAACATTTAGCGGTACGATTGTTGAAATACTATCATATACTTTTAACTATGTTATTAACAGTAAAATCAACGACCCTCATTTTAACGCATCCAAAACTATTTTAATACTCAAGGAAAATTCGGATCACCAAAACCCGGATAATTATAGACCTATTTCACTCTTAAATATTGATACTAAAATTATGACTACTATTTTTAGCTAATAGACTGAAGAAAATAATGAATTTAATAATTACAAATGAACAAATAGGTGTTTTAACTCCTAGGCAAACTAGTGACAATAATTTAACTCTGCATACGTTAATTTATTATGCCAATCAAAAGAATTTAAATTTGTATGCACTCATTATTGATGCACAAAAAGCCTTTGATAGAGTGAACATAAAATTTTTATTTCATATTTTACCATTTTTTAACATATCGCAAGAATTCATCAGGACATTACAAATATTATACAATAATCCATACACTACCTTATATATCAACAAGATTTTCTCCAAAAGAATACAAATTAAAAATGGAACCCGGCAAGGCTGTCCTCTGTCCCCTTTATTATTTAATTTATATTTGGAACCTTTATTTTTACATATTAAATAAAATGTATATCATAACGCCCCAATACTTTATGGTACCAAGATTTCTATGGCAGCTTTTGTAGATGATCTTAATGCATATAGTATAACACCAGTTACAGACACCAAGAAATTATTAACAGCTGTCGAAAACTTTGCAGTAATATCTAACTATAAAATAAACCTTAAAAAAACAAGATATTTCCATGAAAAACTCCGAAACCCTTTTCGCTTTTACCATTGGTAGGGCAAGTAAAATCGGAAGAAAAGATTAAATATCTAGGTATCACATTTTCCACAGATAATAAGGACTTTTATATTAATAATGTCAAATTAATTTGGGATCACATTTTATCTGACCCAAGGAGATGGAATAAACTAAAATTACCACTGTTAGCAAAGGTTTCAATTATTAAAATGAACGTATTACCCAGATTATTATATATTTTCAGATCTGCTCAGGTTTTAATCCCGAAGAAGTTCTTCAAACAAATCCACACGGAATCTGCTAAATTTATATGGGAACCAAGGAAACCTAGAATTTCATACGATAAATTGATGACCTCAAAAGGCAGAGGGGGTTTAGAATTACCCAATTTCGAAAAATATTACTTAATTATAAATGCCAGTAGAATTTTAAGAATTGCTAATTATAATACACATAGCAAGAATTGGTCTTCGATCTGGTTAAGATTGAATCATAAACATGTAGAGAGTCTGAAAATTAATCCTAAATCATTACCTTTTCTAAGGAAAGATAATGTTTAAATCACTGGCTTTAATGGAGCATATTAAAATATATATCACATTATTACAAAATCTCTTCACTTCATTAAATCTTACCCAACACCTTATTATCCTACAACCTTTTCATAGGAATCCAAACCTGAGAATTAATAATCAATTAATAGACCTAAAAAATGTCCCACTTATTATTAATTTAACGTTACGGGATATATACCCTTATTTGAAATATTCAGCTCATGAAGTAAGACAGGAATGGAACTTTCCAAAATCATACTTAATAATACTGAGACAGATCAAAGATTTATCTATAAGTTACTTTAAAAATTAATGATGAGGATTTAACGAAATGTACAAATTTATGGCAAGCCCTCCTACAAGATAATAAGTATATAACATCTGCATATAAATTAATAAACAAAATTAAATATCAAGATCAAGCCCTTTTATCAAATTATTGGAAAGAAAAAATACCTTTGATTGAAAATAGTAAAATATTAAAAGCAATCAACTTAACTATTAAATCAATTTCCCTCCAAAAGTTAACTTTTACTCAACTTATGATACTCAATAACGCTTATTATACGCATCTTAGCTTGCATAAATTTAACTCTAAAAATTCTCCTAAATGCCCATACTGTAAAAATGAAACTGCAGATCTCCTTCATATGTTCTGGAGCTGTAAGTGTATATATAAACTATGGAATTCCTTGAAACTACAACTGCAGAAGGTGGGTTATCAAACTTCCATGCTTTCCTGGGAATTTACTATATTACATATTCCCCCAAATGATCTAACTAGATCCCAATTGACCATACTTATGAATATCTTTTTGTTAATGAAACTCTATATAGCAACTAATTGGTTGAATCCATCGCAAACTTCATGGGACAACTTTAAGAATCTAGCAATAAAACACATACTAGCCCACAAATTACTAATCACTGATCATAACAAACATATAAATAATCGGAAGATCTGGGAACAAATTTTTAACATTATATTGGCTTAATGTGTGGAACCCGGGATAACCCTTGGATATTAATACTATAAAGTAAACTTTAATAGTAATCAAATTATTATGAGATATAATACCTATTGTCTAGACTCTTCAGATGTCTTTTCTTGTGTTAAAATGAAAGCATTCATGTATATAGTGTACATATGTTGTAGGATTGTTTTTTGTAGTATTATTTGGAAACTGCCTGTGTATATCACGCTCAAATATGTGTATGAACAATTGTAAAAGTAATAAAGAATTTTTATTGAAAAAAAAAAAAAAGAAATAATACGCAAATGCCAGTACTCAATACCAAAGAGGCTCCTTCTTTATCTTGTTACCTTTGTTGGAGGCAGATGAGCACTGTTATGAGTCAGGAAGGTTCAGCTTTGTTTATTACAGAAATCTGTGGGCGTATACCACTTAGGATCATCCGTATGGGTGTTCCCTTATTTGGAGGGAACCAGAGGAACCTTCCCCATGGGCATAACCTTTTTTGAAGGAAACCAGAGGGGCCACCTCATGGGATTTCTCTTTTTTGGAGGGAACCAGAGGAACTGCCCTTTGTGGAAAATCCACCCCTCCATCTGAATCACATTAAACTTATTACAACACTTTTTGGCCACAAACATATAACAGCTGTAACTTCTAATCAGAGAAACGCTCAAAACAATACTAATGGTAATAACTCCAGAACGCCAAAACAGATCATACATACATTAAAGATGGCTGACAGTACTCCTAACTTTTTTTTCCTGAAATATTTTTTATTAAAATTTTGAAAGAAAAAATGTTCCAAAAATGATAAACTTTAAAATGTTATGCAATAAAAGAATAAGATGAATCATGGTTTTAAAGAACAAACACTATTATAACTATCGACAATATGTACAATTAGCTTGAGACCACAAAGGTACTAAATGAAATAAGATACTCCTAACTTTTAGAGTTTAATTAGAATCATTAACTGAAAATCCATAAATTAAAAGAAACTAAAGAGATAGCATCTTAGTTCCATTATAATCATTACGGTCTTAACCAGGGCTTTCATTGGGGAGCTTCATATCTGTGTACATACACACACGTGTGTATGTATGTGTATGTATATGTATATGTATGTATATATATATATATATATATATATATATATATATATATATATATATATATATATATATATATATATATATATATATATCCATATATATATATATATATATATATATATATATATATATATATATATATGGGTCTGGGACTAATGCGTGAATGGCCGTTTCACCGAATCTGAAACGGTTGGGCATACTTTTGCGAAAGCGCTTTTCACCGAAGAAGCACTTTTTTGTGGACATATGCCTGGAGGTAGAGGGAGTTGTGGGGGAGTGACTTTTGTGGAGATCGTACTACGGTGCGGTTAAGGGAAGGTTTCCCTTTTCCCCACTGTAGTGCGATCTTAGATGCCAAACAGGAGAGGTCCCAGCACAGAGCCCTGGGGGACTCCAATAGTGACTGGTCTCTTTGTGGAGGTAACTTTCCCTATTTTGGTTATCAGAGTCCTATCTGTGAGCTAGTTGGCAATCAGTGGGTTGCACAGTTTTTTCCCCAGTGTATTTAATTTTTCTACAATGCTTGAGTGGGGAATTGTGTCAAAAGCTTTGGTCAGGTTGAAGTATGCAGTGTGTACTGTTTTGCCTTCATCCATTGCTTTGATCTTTTCAGATTAATCCAGGGAGGTACACTGCAAGTCATTGACACTGGAATGAACTGTGACAGAGTCATACTGGTATTTGTTCCTCAAGACCTTGAGGGCATGTGTGGTCTGGCTGATTCTGATACCAGACAAGCAATTAATCCTCACTCTTTCCTTGCTGTGCCTGGTAAGAGGCACATTTGTCCATCTTACAATGGAGTCATCTATAACAAGAATGTTTGGTTGGATCAATGCCTGCCGTACCAGCTCAGCATCTGTGACTTTGGGACTCCTTGTTTTATTTGAGGAAGTAGGCTTAATTTGCTAAGTGTGCTTTGTGCCTCTCTCGTGTTTTGGAGGTCTTTGAAGTTTAGGGAGTTTAGTCTTTAGAATCTCAGTATATGATGGATTATGTGTATTGTGGTTACCATGGAGAGGTGTGATGTGTGGTGTACTGCTGATGATTTTGGTGCCTGAGTTTACGGAATGTGAGATTTTTGCCTCGCCTCCACAGATGTTATATATGTATATATCTCACACACTGTGTTATGCTGTTTGAGTAATAGATGATCATCAGACAGCATGAGGCAATCACTGTCCCAAGACACCCATGTCAATCAGGTTGGCTAGAGAAGTTGTGGGGAAGCGTTGGTCCCTGATACCAACAGGAATGACACTGGGGGCAGGGATAACTATTACAGCTTAGAGTTAAGTTTTAGAATAATGTTTGCGTGGAACTTGTTACTGAGTATTTCAGTTTCAATATAAAACAAATAGCCTGAAAACCACCAGCAATAACTGGTAAAGTAATTATTGTAAAAAAAAATCCATAATTTGATACTAGAATTGGCGCAAGCAGTATGAGTAGATTTAATATTAAGCAATTTTGTCTTAGGCTGATGCAGTTACATAAGTACTGCATCTAAGATCAGGATACAATTAAAAAATATATATTTTTCTGTTTCTGACTACAGTTGTCTTTTGAACAGTTTTCATTTCCATACAGTTTGGCAGCTTAAGCTGGGCTCCTGTTAATATACAATAATGTGTCTGATAAAACAGCTTCTCACCTTACTATAGAAGCCCAGACGTGTGAACTTCTGAACTGTCAGATTACTATGCACAATGTGGAAAACTACATACTATATTTAAGGTTGCAGTAGGTTGGAGCATGACTCCTCTTCTGAGGTCCAAACTAGTTACAGTGATGTCATAACATAGTTGTAGGTAGTAACTATATTTAGTTAGAAGGCATACAGGGTGTTGAAGTTGACCCATTTACTTATTTATTTGTTCATTCCTTTTTATTGCCCCCCCCCCCCAAAAAAAAAAATAAATAAATAAAAAAATAGAAGTTTTACATTAAGTTTTATAATTCATTGTTTAAATGTTGAAACTGGACTTTATTTTCTGTAGATGAGGAACTAACACCCAGTATCTCTTTTTGCATTGATGATAAGGAGGTGATAAAACAGCTCTGTGTAATGGCATGTGCTGATAGCATGCCACAATGTCATTAGCAATCTATGTGTGACTGTTTCAGAGTGCTACCCTTTGTGTTTTTGACTTACAATGTTTTCTGTCTTTTTTGGATTTGGTTAGTTTTCTATAAAACAGCAAGGTGTACTCCATTAGTATTTGACATATGGAACACCACTTGGATACATTGTTCCTTGCAGTATGCAGCACTCCTCAGACACGCTGGTACTTGCAGTATGCAGCACTCTTCAGACACGCTGCTCCTTGCAGTATGCAGCACTCCTCGGAGCAGTATGCAGCACTCCTCAGCCATGCTGCTCCTTGTAGTATGCAGCACTCCTCGTACACGCTGCTCCTTGTAGTATGCAGCACTCCTCGTACACGCTGCTCCTTGCAGTATGCAGCACTCCTCGGACATGCTGCTCCTTGTAGTATATGCAGCACTCCTCGGACATGCTGCTCCTTGTAGTATATGCAGTACTCCTCAGACATGCTGCTCCTTGCAGTATGCAGAACTCCTCGGACACACTGCTGCTTGCACTATACAGCACTGTTCTGATACACTGCTCCTTGCACTTTGCAGCACTCCTCAGACACACTGCTCCTGCAGTATGCAGTGCTCCTTGAACATGCTGCTCCTTGCAGTTGCAGTAGAGTAATATCAACCTTGTCAGCTTATTGTTGCAAATTCAAAGATGTTGTTTGTGATGGGTTCAGGCTGGGTAGTGAGACATTTCCCTGTGTTACATTCAGTTAACACATGACTAAAGTGCAGTCCAGCAGCACAGACATATTGCTGTCACAAATTCACAGTGGGCACACAGAAGCATGAAGCAGTATCCCCACAGCCTCAGAATGCAACTTCACAGAAGCAGAAAAAGTAGTGTGTCATGCTTGGTGTGCAGTACATGCTTATATAACTACAAAATGTGGGAACAGCATGAAGGCTCACACTTAATGCTCCAGTAAGTATTTTAGGCAATGTTCCCTAGACATTGTGAATGGTTAATGATACACATACGACATTAATGAAGACATTGACCATTGTACACTGCATTTTCATATCACTGACATACCCACTGGGCATCCTGCTGCTGACGTCTGTCGCACTACCTGCTGCCTTTAAGTGCCATGGTGGCCTTGGGCATTATTACCCCTGTATATCTGGTTATTGAGGCCGTGGGCATGGAGCTGTATTCTTCTCTGTCTCTGGAGTGAATCTGTGACAACCATATGTCTCTGCAGCTAACTTTCACTTCAGCCATGTGTCTCTAGTCAAATGTACTTCAGGAAAATGTATCGTCGCCTAGCAGCCCGAACCTGTTTTATCATAATAGTGGTGGTGTTGTTAATTTATCGTTTTACCCAGCTAAAAAGTATTTACATGATAATTGCCTAACTCATTTGTCTTATATTAAAAAGCAATAACCCCACTGACAGTATCATCTTGTCAGTCATCTTTAGAGAAAGTAGCAGTGTGAGGTTGAATGGATGACTGCTGAATATGCAGAAGCGGTGATACTCACCTCTGCCATGACTACTTTGGTCCGTGGCCTGTTATCATTTATCAGTTTCTTAAGTCAGATGTACAGCTGTTTCATTCTGCTCTCGAAAGACAGGACATGTAGAAGTACAAAAACAAATGAAATTAAACTAGAGAGGCATTAGCTAACCATCCTAGTTTAAACATTTCCCATGGTAAAATATCTTTAGATCCTGTCTGTCCTTCTCACTATAATATAGGGGCATCATCTTAAAAATACTTCATACAGCTGATAGGATAAGAATAGTAAAGGAAAAATGTATTTTCTGAGAAAGGGTATCAGATGAAAACCATTGCAGTGAAATGTATTATCTGAAGAGGAACATCTCTTCAGTTTTTTTTTTTTTAGATGCCGTTTCCTTTAACTGTCACTGTTTTCTGAGAAAAAAAGATTTTAGAAGGGGCAGCTGAAAATGTTAAAGTAAAAAAGATGTTTCAAAATCACAGAAAGTTGAGAGGTATGCCTTAAGTTAAGGTCCAGTTAAGCTCCATAATCAGACACCCCAAATAGACCCACAGGGCTCATCACCATAACTTAGTTAACAGTCTGAGTAACTTCAGTAAAGAAACTTTGACTTCCAGCCTGCTCTAGATCAGCTGGGCTCAGCTTAAAACTCTTCCTCTTGATTAAGCAGTGGAATATTTAATGTAACATTTCCAAATATTCTGCCAAAGCAAGAACCATTAAGAACCAAAAGGGTTTTAAGTAGCCCTTTGTTTAACTAAAAAAAAGTAAAGTAGCTCATACAACTTAGAGATAATGCCTGGAAGTCTTAGACATCCCTGCAACCACATATGCAGTTAAGGAACCATAGCAGACAATGCATAAAACAGGACAAAAACTTATTAAACCTCAACATGTAGAATTTATGTTATTTTCTAAATAATACCTTCTTATCCTGCTGTCCTGCTGCCTTTCTATTACTAGGTATATGGGCAAGTATTGGGCTAGCTGCCTTAAGGGCCATTTTAAAGTAACCCAATTCCCCTTCCAAAGTTGACAATCAAACCCTGTACATTATATCTATGACATAAACACCTTAACTATTATACCAACTCCCTACCCAGTAATCAGCAAATACTGCATTATGTAGCACTCCATCATCAAATAGAAATGTGCTTGAAATAGCTAACCATCAAAATAGAAAGCTCACACTGCATCATAAAAAGGTCTACTTTCTGCAGATTTGGTTTGCCACTTTGTAGTAGCTTGCTGAGAAAATGTTTTATAGTTATTCCAGTAAATACATAAGAATCAGGATCCTTTTTACTAACTTCTTCATTTTAATTTAGAAGCTTGATGCTTCTGGCATCTCACAAACTTAATACTCTTTAAAAGTGTTCACTTGTAAGATGATGCAACAAGAAAATATGTGGTGATTCATGCAAAAGCGATAAAATACAACTAAATTATACAGGCAGAACAGATTGCACTTACAAAAAGTAAGTCTCTATCTTATTATTGTTGGAAGTAGATTGCATATATTGAAATCTGTCTTTTTTTAATTTTCAGAGAAAACACAGGATTTTAGTGCTGGACAAACCATATGAATCTGACTCCATTCTCAGTTGCTACTTGGTAGCTTTCTTTCTGATAAATGGTGAAATCAGGACATATAAATCTATGAAAAGTCTTCCAAATCAAAATTAGTTATGCTCATAAATGTGCCATGTGACACGCATACCCAATTGACATACATTTGTGATACATTTGATTTCACTCTAATCGTTAAAAGAATTATTCTTTCCTGTATTAATGCTGTTAACATCAAATGTCAGACCTGTACTGTAGCTCCAGTTTGCTCCAAGGTCTTTCATTGCAGCATCAGCAGTATCAAAATGCCTTAGTATGCAGTGGCATCAGAATGACTAAAAAAGAATCTACAGTCATATTTAGATATGTTACCAATACATGTAACTCTGTACGAATTGCAGGAGGAGTCATTACTGGGCACATTGCGGGTGCTGAGAAGAGCACTTCTGCCTGACATCAAAGATTGAAACCATACTAATTTCATTAACTTTAATCATACTTTGACTTAGGAATGGGGTCCATTCACATCATGGTGTTAGAAACCCAACAAAGTTGGAGAAATTTAAAAAAGTAAGTTATAGTGGCTTCCATTGTATACTGCACGCTATGGAAAGTAAGTAGTACAACTACTTAAAAAGATACACAATACAACTATTTGATTCCTAGGCTACATATAGGCTGAAATGATGTCTTATTAGCACAATCAGTATGAGTGGGTAGTCCTGTAAGATTATGCTCAACAGGGCTTTAAGGTTGAAAGTAATTCTGTTACAAATATGTAACATAAATAAGGTATAAATGCAGAAACAGAGTTTAGTAATATGTGATCAGCATCCATGCTAAATGACTGTTGTTTGAAAAATAAGGAACTTGCTGAATGGACATCTTTCCTTACAGATTTAAAAACAAGATGTATGCATTTCATAGTGAACAGCAGTTACAGGATAAAGGAAATAAAATAGCTGAACTGACAAAAACTGACTTCCTCCACACATTGGGAAAGAGCAGGAAACTACAGCTAATTTGTACAAAAGAGATATATTTTAGAATATATTTATGTTTTGAAAATGGTTAAATATATATGGTAG
Source organism: Protopterus annectens (assembly GCF_019279795.1). NCBI lineage: Eukaryota > Metazoa > Chordata > Ceratodontiformes > Protopteridae > Protopterus > Protopterus annectens. The sequence continues at coordinate 3,173,560 of NC_056750.1, forward strand.
GATGGTAGGATCTGATGTCTGAACAAATAATTTTCAAATGTTTAACACTTCTATTCAGTTAAAGCAATACATTTATCAGTAGTACAGTAAAGTAGACCATATAACTGCTATTCTAATAGCATAGTCAAAAGGTACACAACAGTTTTAGTGTATAAAAATCAAATGAAAATAGTTAATAAAAAATAACAGTAAAAATTTAAAGGCACAAGACTGACATGCATGTATTTTCTTTTTATCTGAAGTACAGTGCACAAGACTAAAAGGCAGACAACAGCAAATATAAATAATGTAAATATAAATGCATTCTTTAAGCTAATATCTGTTTGTTTTTTACAATTTTTTATAATTGTATAGTAACACCATACCAAACAGTTAAAGTTCTGAATTTTAAAAAGAAATAAAATCACAGATGGTATTAGTCAAACAGTTTTTGTAAAATTAATGTCAGGACAGTTAAATAAATAAAAAAATACTGAAATCCCTGTAAGCTAATTGTAAGTCTATTTATGTAGTATAAATGCAGTTATGCAAATCACAAATACTTACTGTAGTTCTAAATGTTTTACTACATTCTAATTTCAAACTGTAAGTGTATTAACAGATAATTTAAAGAACAATGCTAAAAAAGTTAACTGTAGTTTATAGAGTATAAAATGTGAACTCAGACCTTCCCAGACTAGATAAATAGTCACAGGAAATGTTGTAAAAACAAGATAAAAAACAAGACTGATTGCCAGAAAAGTGGCTTATATTTTTCTAAACTAATATTGTTATTTGTCAAAGGAAAAAACTTTAAAGACCAATGCATGTTAGGTTCAAGCAAGGCACCCTTTATTACTTGCAGCAAAGAGACAAAGCATGTAGGCACAAGGTTTGTCTGATTTTCTGGTGATCAGTATGTTATTCTTATACAGTTTTCTTTATGTCACACAGAAAATGTTACTATTTTATTGCTGATGTAGTTAGATACAGCTTTCTGTATGTTTTACAGAAAATGTTGCTAGACTTATTGCTGACTGGGCTAGGTTACTTGCTAGCTTGCAAAACATTTTGAGAAAAACAACCTGGCCTTGGGCTTATTTTAGCCCATTTCAACTTTTCAATTCTCCAATTGTGCAGTACTTATACATGTGTTACATTTTGTCTAGATTCAAGGTACATTTCTAACTTTGGTGCAAGTAATGCTGACTATGGTTTATACTTTCAAGCGTCTATTGTTTCCTTTATCAATGCTCCTAGCAGCTGCATACTTTCTCATAGCATAAGCAGAAATTAATATCTCTTTAAGTTTCATGACATTAGCAGAAATGAAATGTCTCTTGTTAAGTTTCATGACATTAGCAGAAATAAAATGTCTCTTGTTAAGTTTTTAATAGCTGTGCAGATTCATGCAGTGTGAACAGAATAAATGTATTAAACCTTTTAAACCTTGAATGCACTAAACATATTACTATTACATATTTTTCTAACATTTCCCCCCTTTTAATACTTTATTTTACTTTCAAGATAAGCAAAAACAGTTTTTTTTTCTTTTCCTAACCTCTCTGCTTAGGATTTGCAGTTAAGAGAGTCATTCAGTTTAAGCTCATGAAAGCATTTTCAGTTTTTTAGCAATTGAAGTTCAGTATCTTGGTATAAGTTTTTTGAAACTGAAATGTCTATAAAGCTTTTAATCAGTCTTTTTATGCAGGGGGTGCAGCAGCACACACATACCACCAGTAGGATTATTTCTACACAGATGGCACTCAGAATGTTCATTAAGACACTGCCCCACCCCCAAACAATTTCTGGAGAAAGTCCGTCAATGGATTTGGTCCTGGTTTGGTCATAGCTGACACGTGCTGAATCACCTCACAAAATTGTAAGCCCAACACGGCTCAAGAATTCAGGAACCACGAAAGTACTGCAGTTGATTGCTTTTATTGTAAAAACATGCACCAACGATGACACTGATAGTTGAGCGCTTTCATCTAGTAACTCTAGATTTCTTCAGAACATCAGTCAAAGTGTGTCTTACACTTTATATACCTTGATTACCCACCTTTTTCCAAAAACAATTAACCAATTACATACATTTAACCCTAGATATAACATTTGCATTGGAAAGTACATCTCTAACAAAGATAACCTTCAAATCGATCTACACTCTGACACAAAACTGCAATATGGTAAAATATCACTTAAAAATACATCAATTATCGCAACCAATTAGTATAGATACTATATATATGTCTACTACTATTGTGATTTAAAAATATTATTCACAAAATACAAAATTTGATTCATATACAGTACAATAAAACTGACAACAGAATATACCTAGGTTTATAATTACTGCGATTAGAGGCTGCCACACCACCTGGCCTTAATGAAGTAATCCCTACCAAACCTTTACTGAAGGTATAATTTTAGCTTTTGTTGAAATTTTGAGGCAAGCAAATAATGTTAGATAGCAGATGTAATAGGGTTTTATTATGTATTTAGAAGTAGTAATTATAAACCTAGGTATATTCTGTTGTCAGTTTTATTGTACTGTATATGAATCAAATTTTGTATTTTGTGAATAATATTTTTAAATCACAATAGTAGTAGACATATATATAGTATCTATACTAATTGGTTGCGATAATTGATGTATTTTTAAGTGATATTTTACCATACTGCAGTTTTGTGTCAGAGTGTAGATCGATTTGAAGGTTATCTTTGTTAGAGATGTACTTTCCAATGCAAATGTTATATCTAGGGTTAAATGTATGTAATTGGTTAATTGTTTTTGGAAAATGGCGGGTAATCAAGGTATATAAAGTGTAAGACACACTTTGACTGATGTTCTGAAGAAATCTAGAGTTACTAGATGAAAGCGCTCAACTATCAGTGTCATCGTTGGTGCATGTTTTTACAATAAAAGCAATCAACTGCAGTACTTTCGTGGTTCCTGAATTCTTGAGCCGTGTTGGGCTTACAATTTTGTGAGGTATTTGTGGACTTCAGGAACTTTGGTGTGAGACGTGCTGAATCACCGCGAGATGGTTGTCTATCTCGTGTTTGTGGTCAGGAATATACGAACAGCACTTTTCTTGGATTAAAGTGCACGTACCTCCTCTCGATGCTAGGGTGAAGTCAAGGGCCATGCGATTTTGAAGCACTACTGTTTTCATGGCATTCAGTTCATTAGTTACCAACTCTAGGGTGGAAAAGGTTGCATTACTCATTATTTCGAGAAGCTTAGATAATTTTCTCAGTTCCCAGATTGATTCTGTTGCTCCATATGCTGGCATTACATCTGCCCACGATATAACAGTATCACTTAAGTCTATGTGCGTCAGTCCATTGCCCACAGCATGATGGTTTTTCCAGCGTGCGTTGATTTGCCCCACTGGGTTGACAGGTCTTTTGACTTCTCGAACATTTCGAATTTTTCCTTGAGGTAAAACTGCTGTGTGTTGTATGGCCGGAACCAGGTAACCCAAAAAACAACTGCCGGACCAATTCTTAGGTAGCCATTTATATGCCTTTCTACCACATACAAAGTAACAGTCTTCTACTTTAGTAGTAACTTTACCATGCCCTGGCTCTGCATGAAACATTTTTTTGTCAATTATAGACAGTTGCTTATAGAGATTAGCATTTTGTTTTACTTCTTCAGTTGTCCTATGCATTAGTTTAAAAAATGTATCATAGCTCATGTTGCAATAGGATCTGGTGTTGTCAGGTTTAGTGCAGCATCTATAGGGAATAGTCACATTGCAATTGCTCCAACCTACCTGAATCGTATTATTTTTGTAAAAACACACAGTTCCCTTTTGTCGAACAGACAAGTGCAATGCTAATTTATTTTGTGATGTGATGTCTAATGTATCATGAATTAGATTTTCCCAGGTCTTGTTAGCTCCTAGGGGAACTGAAGTTAACAATAACCCCCCATATGCTGTTGGTAAAGCTGTGCAAATTCAGCAGTTTGAAACGTTGAAAGTTTTAACATACACATATTTGATTGCCTGGTAAGTGTTAAAATTCGGGTGCCACTCATGCTTGTTTAGTTTAATTTGTGTGGGTGGGAAAAGGAATGGCCACAACAAAAAGATTATTGTCACTAGTATAGTCAACAGGATGGTTATGCAATACTTTTGTGAAAACGGTTGTTCTGCATTTTTGTTTTCTCCGATTCTTCCAAGTAGGTGTATTTGGATCTTTCTGGATTCCGTTATTTTCTTCTTTGGACACGTGCTTTTACTGTCTGCCCTAATAGGACCTTCAGCACCGATGGTTTCTTCACTGGGGTTGAGATGGATCAATCCTATTGATTTGACCCCCCTTTGTAGCCAGACTTTATGCTGAGGGCCCTGATGGAGAGGTAAGATTTTTGTCCAACTCGAAGTTCTTAACCAGCCTGCAGTGCGTCAGGTGTATCCACGAAGCTCGTTTTGCTATTTTGACTGCAGTGGGTGTCAAAAGAAGCACCTGGTAGGGACCTTCCCACCTCAGTGATGACCAATTCTTCCTCTTGATGTTCTTGATCCATACACAATCTCCGGGTGACACTGCCACTTCTGATGTCTCGGTTTGTTTTCTGTTTGAAACAGAATTTAACTGCAACAGATGTGTCAAAGAAAAATACTTCAAAAGACCAAAAGCATAAGGTTCAGTTCAGGTATCTTTATTCTTGCGCAAGGAGACAAAAAATGCAGTTACAGAGTTTGTCTGACTAAATCAGGAAGTGTCACAATTATTATACCTTTCTTTCAGGACATTGCCCACTACGACTGACGTAGCAGATCACCAGTTCACAATTCTGTTATTTTACAGATGTTTCTCACATTTCTAGCTGACTCTTCAAAGTTTAAAAAAGATTTTTCAGTAAACAGGATGGCCTTGATGACCACCGGTCAATTATAACTTTCTTGCTATGTGATGTTACAAGTCTAGGTACTATGGCTAATTCAAGCACAATGCAAGTACAGATTTCTGAAGCAGTTCATTGTTTATAGTATCTAACTTTCTTGCAGCTTGTGCACTTTTTCATTAGCACGAACAGAGCTTATTGTCCATAATGAATGGATCTACAGAAATTATTATTATTCTCCTTTTAATTTCCTGACCTAGCAGAAAATCACCTGCTTTCCAGTACATTTCCAAGGCATAAACATGTATTTTGCTGTGCTAGCAAATTAGGTCAGAGTGCATCTTGCAGTGTCAGAAAGCACAATTTCAGAAAAGCATGTTTTCAGTTTCAAGTAGAACTAATGCTGCATAGAGAATAAAAACGTGTTAATCTTCCTTTATTTAAAATAAGCATTGCACACATATGTTAATACATATTTTTCTAACAAGATGTTTAGAACTCAACAACTTTTTCTTATATTCAGTTAGTGTGAAATCAGCTTCCTGGTCTGATGACATGAGAAGTTTCCACTGGGATGTGTAATAAGCCCTTCCAAATAATTTTTCAAAATGAGTCAATCCTTTTGCTGTAGGGACAGTTCTCATGCTCAACAGTGCCAGGGGCAAACAGTATAACCAGTTTTTCCCTGTCTCAGCTATTAATTTTCTCAATTTGTTTTTCAGTAAACCATTATGCCTTTCAACTAGCCCTGCAGATTGTGGATGGTATGCATAATGATTTTTTAAAGAAATACCAAAATGCTTACTCAACTGCTGTATGGTTTGATTTACAAAATGTGCACCATTGTCACTGTAGATTCTTTCCGGAATACCAAACGTAGGAATGATTTCTTTGACAAGTACTTTTGCACCATAGCTGCATCTGGATTTTTGGTTGGAAAAGCTTCCACCCATCTGGAAAGCATATCTACAATTACAAGACAATACTTCTTATTTTCACATTTGTTCAATTCTATGAAATTCATACAGATAGTATGAAACGGATATGGTGGTGTAGGGAAACTCCCTTGCTTGGGCTTTATCGCCCCTTGTGCATGATGTTTGTTACAAATCTGACACATTAAACACAATTTTTTAGAGTAGTTTGTAAATTCGTACGCTGTAAACACCTGGTTCACCAGCTGTACCACCCCACCTGTTGAGACATGGCACTGCCCATGGCTCAACAAAGCTGCATATTGGAACAAATTAGAGGGTAGTATCGGTTATTCCTTTTTAGAGATGTACAGCCCCTTTTCAAGGATTGCTTCTCGTTTTATCCACTGTTGTTTTTCAGCTTGCGTGGTAAGTATTGAAAGACAGTAAGCGCTTTCACCTCTAGGGCTTCTTCAGACTTGTAAAAACAATTACTGGACCATTTAAATAACCTAAGCTGATTTAAAATTAATGACATCACTTCCTTAGATACAAAGTATACAATTTAGTATATAGGAAGGTAATAGATTTCTCATTTCAAAGCGCTTAAAAATTCCTTCACAATATTTCATTGTAATTAAAACATACAATCAAATATGTTATAAAATCAATAAATTATTCATACTAAAGTTTACTAAACAATATTTAAAATAAAAAGCATATTCAAATCATGAGCAATAAACTAATATATTACTAAAAAATTTAAATATAACACATATAAATGGACCTTAATTAGTTCATGAATAAACCTGCAGAATCTCAATATAAAAAATGTAAGAATTCATACAGATATAAAAATTCATACAAATATAAATAATAATGCTAATATAAATATAAATATTAATATAAATATTAAATAAGCAAATAATCACGTATGTTTATAGAACATTAAATGTCTAATAATAAAATCAATTCTATAAGAACCTGCATTATTCATTAGTGTGTGTGTGGATTTTTAATTTCCTATTACTCAAAATAGGCTTCAATGGAACTTTATCATTAATACCAGGCATTCTATCGGCTCTAAGTTTAATAATCCATTTAATTTCACAGCGTTCTGTATAATTGATGATGTTACCTCCTCGATTGTTAGGATATATAACTTGCAGCACTGAAAATTTAAAGAGATGTGTATTATCTGTTTGCATCACATGTCTGGATAGTGCATTACTGTTATTTCCTATTGTAATGTTGTAATAGTGTTCCCTAATCCTTTCCTTTAACTTCCTATTCGTCTTTCCAATATAGAAAGCACTACATTGTACACATCTAGCTAAATATATCACATTGCATGTTTGACAATTCGCTGCAGCTTTAAGCGAAAAGATAGTGCTAGTGACTGGATGTATAAATCTATCAATATTATCTATGTAAACACATTGATTACATCTCATACAAGGTTTCGTTCCCATCTGCTGATGGTCACCTTCAGAACTAGGTGACGTTTTAGGGTAACAAAGTATCTGTTTGAGATTCCTTTTATTTTTAAAAATAAATTTCGGTTCATCTCCTACTATAGTCCTAATATCATTGTCTAATAATAGTAATCCCCAATGTTTCTTAAAAATGTCAATAATAAATTGTATGTCAGAGGTAAAATGAACTGAAATTCTAGTTAATGGCAAGTTGTCACTCTGCTTAGTGATACTATGCTTAATGATACTAGTGGATGTAACTTCAGAAAAATAAGGACGTGCTGTAGTAGTTCTAGATAGCCTGGTACTACAGATAGCTTCATTAACTTCTTGAGTATTATAACCTCTACATAAAAGCCTATCTTTCAAATCATCTAGTTCTTGTTCAAATCCCTCTTCTGAGGGGTTAAGTCTCGAGGCTCTAATTGCTTGTCCCTTAACCACACTATTAAACACATGCCTAGGGTGCATGCTAGTCCTATGTAATAAGGTGTTCCTAAAGCAAGCTTTCCTATGTATACTAGTGTTAACTAGTCCATTGTAAAATCTTTCAATGTTAACATCCAAAAAAGAAATATCATGTAAAGAATAATTCATTGTGAATTTTAAAAAACTTGATAAATTGTTAACTTCTTCATGAAACAAAATCAATGAATCTTCATCTTTGTTTCAAACAAAAAACAAATCATCAACAAATCTGCGGTGAAAGATTACTGAACTCTTAAAACTATTAAGTTTAAATTAGAAGGTATGTACCTACCATAACGTTCCATGTTAGTTGTCTTCTCTCGGCTTCTTTCTTGCTGGATGGGTGGGTTCGGAGCCGATCCTCGGCTCCGACTCGGCACTTGCTAAGCTCGAGAGTCACTTTTACCAGCTCGAGGCAGCCCCATATCCCATGATGCAAGGCGGTAATTACCCAGATCTCATTTGGTATCTAGAGGAAAAACTGCCTACCAAAAAAAAACTTTCCACTAAGGAAAGAGGAACAACTAGCCTACAAGGGTTGTAAAGGTAAACCAGGAAATAAAGGCCAACTAACTGGTGCCCAAGGAAGAAGAATCTTACAGAGAAAAACGAGATCAAGGTCTGTCCAGGCAAGGGGGACAGGAGGGAGGGACGCAAGAAAGAAGGCGAGAGAAGACAACTAACATGGAACGTTATGGTAGGTACATAACTTCTAAATGTTACGTTGTCAATCTCGCCTTCATTCTTGCTGGATAGGACCGCGTCCCTAGCACCTCTATCCTGGGTGGCTCAATGGAACAGACTCTTGAGAACTGTGGAACCAAAGCTTGCCCTATCCCTGGAGGCCAAATCCAATTTGTAATGAGAAACAAAGGTATGAGGAGTGGCCCAAGTGGCTGCTGCACAAATAGTATCTAAGGGCAGCCTAGCCTGAAAAGCTGTAGAAGTGGCTAGGCCTCTTGTGGAATGTGCTTTAGGTTTTGAGCTGAGTTGTTTGCCCCTAAGTTGATAAATGTCAGAAATGGTGGAAGATAGCCATCTGGATAAGGTCACTTTAGAAACAGGGAGACCTTTTTTTTTCAGCATAAGAAAGGAAGAGTTGATCAGATTTCCTAAATTGTTTTGTTCTGTCCAAGTAATATCTAAGTTGGCGGTGAACATCTAGGTAATGTAATTTTTGTTCCGCCTGTTAGAATAATTTGGAAAAATACAGGAAGATCAATGGATTGGTTTAAATTTGTCTTAGAAGCAACCTTGGGTAAAAAGGATGGATTGGTTCTCAAGGATACCCTGTCCTTGTGGAAGACCAAATAAGGGGGACGAACAGATAGGGCATGAAGTTCCGACACTCTTCTAGCCGAGGTAATGGCGACAAGAAAGAGTGTCTTCCAAGAAAGAAGCTTTAATGAACATGAAGCAGCCGGTTCGAAAGGGGGAAGTATCAAGGAAGTCAGCACTAAATTTAGGTCCCACTGTGGTGGAGGATCCCTAACAGGGGGCTTTAGAAGGAACACTCCTTTAAGAAAGGCTTTACAAAGCTTGTGGGACATAATGTTGTGGTCTACAAACCCGACATGAAAGTTCGAGATTGCTGCCAACTGAACTTTGACTGTGGAAGAGGAAGAACCTGAGTGAAAAATTTCCGCTAGAAAATCCAGGACCGACTGAACAGGGGCAGTAAAGGGATCTATGTTCCTAGCTTTCGCCCAAAGGGAGAAGCGTTTCCACTTGCTAGAGTAAATCCTCCTGGTAGAGGACTTAAGAGAAGCTACTATGATGTCTCTAACAGGGTTAGATATCATAGGAAGCCTGGCTAAGGAAGGAAGTGGAGCAACCAAGCTGTGAGGTTGAGGGAAGGAACGGACCGGTGCAGTTGACCCGACTGGTGGGTCAGAAGATCTGGCGTTGGGTCCAGATGCCAAGGCTGCACCAAGAGATGGCGGTGAAGGAACGGGAACCAAATTTGACGAGGCCAGTAAGGGGCAATGAGAATCATCTTGGCTCTCAAAACGGTCGCTTTCTGGAGTACCTGAGGTATCAATGGAAAGGGAGGAAAAACATAAAGGAGTCCATGGGGCCAATCTTGGGTAAGAGCGTCCCTGGGGAGGGTGGCCCGGAAGTGGGAAGAGAGAGAAGAAGTCTGGGCATTTGCTGTTTTGAGGAGCAGCAAAAGATGCTTAGCATTGGCGGCCCCACTTCTGGAAAAAA